>NW_006263577.1:24484-26523 GCF_000469605.1 Apis dorsata
ACAAGTAATCATACTCATCTTGATTTCTGAATTTTAAGCAAAAGTAAGTTAAAATTCTTCCTCCTTTTTTAATTTTTGCTTTGATATATTTGCTTAAATTCATCAATTATCAGAAATTAGAATCTCTTGAGAAGAAGAAAAATATAAATACAAGTAATCATACTCATCTTGATTTCTGAATTTTAAGCAAAAGTAAGTTAAAATTCTTCCTCCTTTTTTAATTTTTGCTTTGATATATTTGCTTAAATTCATCAATTATCAGAAATTAGAATCTCTTGAGAAGAAGAAAAATATAAATCATATTGTTCATCTCGATTACAGCAACATACTAAGCTACACTCTTTCCTTTCTTTTCAACTTTTCCTTCGACATATTGGATATTTAGATCATTTCTTCGACATGTATTTGTTTAAATCTAATTTTATCAAAAATTAGAATCTTTCTTAACTAATACTGTTATTCATCTTGATTTCTCCGATACTTTCTGAACTTTAAGCTACAATATTTCTCTCGAGGAAACCGCAGGATACAAGGAATGAACGTGTTCCAAGAAGATTCTCGTCGAGGCAGCAAGATTTTACCGTGGCGGGATCGTGTAAACGCGGGAACACGTTTCTCTGCCAGCCAAAGAAAACGTCCGCCCGTCGTTCTGGCGAGACATTAGTCTTCCCTTGGTCCAAGATCGCGCACGAATCGTGGGATGGGCTCGTTACACGCTCCATGCGCCTTCACTCTCGCGTCAATTCCAAACGTAATGTCCTAGAATAATAACGACCCACGTGTGTCGTTTTTCCGCTTCGTTCATCTATTCGAAAATTTTATTAGAAAAAAAAAAAAAATGGAACTTTTATCGAGGAGAGCTTATATTAAAATAAACCCCTTTTACGAACAATATAATATGATATTTGTATATTCAAATATACAATTACGGATAATTATAATTCGTTGAACTCGTACGTATTAAATAAATACATAAATAAATGTTATCTGCAGTAAAGTAAAGGTAAAATATACGCGGTAATAATCTCTCAAACATTTTCACCGCATACGATGCATCGATTGCCTCTCGACGACCTACTAGATACGTACCTATATACCCCTCGATACATTGTCGGTGCAGTGAAATCACATTTATAAGCTTTCCACCGGTGGAAACTATGATTGGATGAATCTCCTCCGAACGATTGGCACACGTACCTCGTATTGCCTCCAATATTTCCATTTCAAATTGTTACAGTCGAGAGTGTTTCATAATATCCTTATAACGTTGATTTTCGTGCAAATAAACGACAAACGAATTCCCTATGTTACGAATGATTAGGAAACGTTGTTCGCCCACAAATACAATCGCTTTTAAACGTCTCGTATATCCATTCGCACGCCGGTTACCTATCCATCTTTTCGATGCGCGCTCGACACTGTGAGGGTATCAAAGTGACCACGACGAGTACACGAGCACGAGCATGACGCGCATCGTCGCTCCGTGTACGATTGTCGATTCACCGTTGTTGTATTGTCGTCGCTCTTTGATGCGTGATAACGCTGCTCAATTCCCTTTGCCGACGCGCTCGTGTCGTTTTACACGTTGCACATTCTTGTTTATTCCTAATGTTAAAAGGTGAAGAAATTTTATTCATTTATTTATTTACTTCGATCTTAAAAATTATTGAAACTCGAATTTTGTATCGTATTATATATTATAACGTTCTTGTTCATCCCTAATGTTAAAAAGTGACGAAGAAATTTTATTCATTTATTTATTTACTTCGATCTTAAAAACTATCGAAACTCGAATTTTGTATCGTATTATATTATATTATAACATAATATAATTATATTATATATTATAACATATATTATAACATTCTTGTTCTAATATTAAAAGGTGACGAAGAAATTTTATTCATTTATTTATTTACTTCGATCTTAAAAACTCTTGAAACTCGAATTTTGTATCGTATTATATTATATTATAACATAATATAATTATGTTATATATTATAATATTTTTGTTCACCCCTAATTTTTTTAATTTTAAT
>NW_006263577.1:26934-41972 GCF_000469605.1 Apis dorsata
AAAGGTGACGAAGAAATTTTATTCATTTATTTATTACTTCGATCTTAAAAACTCTCGAAACTCGAATTTTATATCGTATTATATTATATTATAATATAATATAATTATATTATATATAATATAATATAATATTCTTGTTCAATTCTAATGTTAAAAAGTGACGAAGAAATTTTATTCATTTATTTATTTACTTCGATTTTAAAAACTATCGAAACTCAAATTTTGTATCGTATTATATTATATTATAACATAATATCCTTAACGTGGTTTAATAAACAAGTACAAGTAATCCTTTGCATTTTAGGCCTCCACACGAATTAACGTATAAAACTTTTATATTTTAATATCTTATGTACCTTTACATATAAAGAAAGAAAATTTGTTGGATATTAAAGTCTATATCGTTGTTTTGTGCGATATTTTAATAATAATTACCAAAATACATCCTCGATTTGTCAGGGCAAGTAGAATAATAATATTTTCCTTCTAACTTCTTTATTGGATAATTATTTATTTCGCGCACTATTTCATTAATAAGTTCATTAAAAAATAGTTTAAAAGAAATCTAATGGTTCATTTATATTCGAAGATACTTGCGATTCTGCAGATTTTTTGGGTACAAATTGTATTCTTCGCGGTATATTTTCCGATTCTTTGCATGTTCTTATCAATTTGGAATTTTCTGTGTCTTCCACGATATCTTCATTTGAACTATTGCTTTCACTATCTATTATTCTTATTTTTCGTCTTCTTATACTTCTTATTTCATCTCCATACTCATCATTACTTTCTCTATCGTTAATTTCTTTATGAATAGAAATAATTTCGTCATTCAATAACGAAAAATCAAACTCATCTTCGCTCGAACTAATTTCATTATTATTCCATATTTAACAAAAACTTTGAAAATAATAATTCCCACGACTGTCAAACTCAGACTAACGTCAAATATATCATTCGATTCACGATCACTCTCTAAAATCTAACCATTTAACAATATATTATTCTACACCTTATAAGATTATACATAAAGAGCTTAGAAACCTACTTATGAAGCATCGACCCAAGTAATAGCGGAGAGTCACCGTTGGGGCGCAAGGGTTAATAACATTTCCCTGATTTTCTGTATTTCCGAGATTTCGCGATTTAACGAAATACCTTAAACGATACAAAAATTGAACACTATTTTTTTCACCACCGAATCAAATGAAACCGTTCACAACCGTGCGAATGTCGTTATGACCGTGCCTCGAAATCAAATTGATCGGTGGAATCGCGAACATCAGCCATAGGACAAGCGTTCGCTTCGACGTCTAATCGACACAATGATCCATCTTCAACGGTCGGGAAATAACACCGTTCACCTCACGCGTCCCGTAAACACGGATCGAAATCAAAATTCACGGGGACAATTACGCGCCGTAACCGTGCCACAACAAGCGACGAGAGTGAAACATTGTCGCTGGATTAACGATATATCCCCCCCTCCTCTATAGCGTAACACGAGAGGCGCGCGCCAGCTCTCCTCTGGTCGCACAGCCGCAATTTAATATCCGCCGCGATACAGTGTTTCTCGCCTCGTTAAAGCGCGTCGTCGTCGTCGTCGTCGTGGTGTAATAAACCGGGAGTAAATCTGTCCCTTTTCCAACCGTGGCTTCGAAAAGCTCGCGAGTTAACGAACAGAGACCGTGAACACGGATGCGGACACCGTAAGGAAGCCGTAAATTAGCCGAGCTCGCGTTTGTCGACCGGTTACCGTAAGAACGCGACAGTGTCGAGATCGCACCGACCAATCGTCGAACGATGTCCGACTCGGACGTCCAAGGATGGATGGAGCCGCTCTCCTCGCGGCGCTTTGGACGCCGCGGATGTGGCGGGGAAAACGTGGATAAGGACGATTCTTCTGGTGGACGCGACTGGTTTTTCTCGCCTTCCTGAAAAACAGATGTGATATTTTTTTTTTTTTATTGTATGTAAGTACGTTTTGGGATATAGGAGGGAATGTAGGTGTGTGAAATATTTCTCGAGTTCGTGGATGCACTTGGGCGAGATATGTTTGAGAGTGGTGGTAGAGGATGGGATTTTTCAAACGTGAGTTTTGGTGAAAGTAGTGGTAGTATTTTCCTGAATTTTATTTTAATAATATTTATGGAGGAAATCTTCTTCGATTTTTATACACGTATGAAAGAATATTATCGAAACTAGTGACCGTGAAATTGTTTGAATTCGTGATTCAACCTATATTTTCAGTATAAGTAATAGTTTCTGAATTTTAGATAATATTTATGGAAGAGTAGGTGAAGTTTTCTCGATTTCTAAGTATGTATGACACGAGTATAGATGTATGAAAGGAATATTTTCGAAACTAGTAGAATGTAAAATTATCTGAATTTGTGTTTCAATCTATATTTTCAATATAAATAATAGTTTCTGAATTTTATCTTAGGTAACGATATTTACGAAGGAATAGGTAAAATTTTCTCGATTTTTATACATTATATATATAAATGTATAAAAGAATATTTTCGAAACCAGCGAAAGTATAACATTGCCTGAATTTGTGATTCGACCTATATTATCTCGAACGCAATAGTTAACAATGGAACACTATTTGGAAAAAATACGGGAAGCGGTGAATACACGATTTTCTGAGTTTGTAAACGTATGTTTAGAATAAAGGAATAGTAAACGTAAAACGAAACGACGAAACGTGTATGGAGGGATTTTAAAAGGTAAATAAACGATCGTTTCGTATATTTTTACGACGTTGAATCCTTAAGGTTAATACAGTTTTATGGATTCCGCCTGTAAACAAGATACTCTGAGTAATGTTTTATTAAAGTTGTATTAAGCCCAAGACCAAGAGTTTCAACGATATAAAGTAATAACGCAGAATTACGCGATATCCACGAGGAGAGAGGTGGAGAGATGTCAGTGAAGTCTTTGAGATCTTATGAAGTGACAGATAGGATTACCTTTGAAATTTTAAGAGATCTAGGAAACGTGAGGATCTCGAGATCTTTACAGACCCACGTTTCGCAGTTAATACCCTTTGAGGCTCTCGACTGTAATCTCTTGTCTTTGGAAAGGTACTGGAGGTTATTATGTTTGTAAAAAAAAAAAAGAAAAAAAAGAAAGAAAAACAGTTGTAACTTACCATTTTGCCGATCTCCTCGAATATAAGTAAATAAGTATTATACTTTTCAAGTCCTCTTATGCAGATGGTGTAGTTACTTTAAACTCTTTAACGTTCTGGTGTTTAGTCGGGCACCGGTTGATACGCTTTTACCATCAATTTATTTATCCTAGTTAAAGTAAGCAAGACACGTATATAATCTCGTCTCGAGATTGCATATCTGCTCCTACAGACCGCCCACAGTTCGTATTGTTATCGTTTATATAAACGTTAATTTTCAAAGGATATTTATATCGAAAATATAAAGTCGAAAAAATTTCTTTCTCTTGCTTACCGTTGAGAATGAAACCTTTTTTTTCTTTTATCCCTTGATATTACGAATTCTTAACGAAATGAAATAATTTCTAAATAAAAGAAAAAAAAAAAGAAAGAGAGAAATCGATGATTCATTTTCAAGTAAAAAAGAAATATGGAATTTAATTTGAAAATTAATGATATATTGGTAGTTATAATGTCTGAATCTTGTAAAAAATTTTTTTTTTTTTGCATATAAAAACTTATGCATGGTTTAACGTAGCGTTGAATTCAAAAATTAGCGAAGAATCTTAAAGCGGCAATAAAAATGGGTAAAATAGTATTTACGCTGTTTCCGCCAACAGGTTATAGTGATCTTCCAGGCAATAAGGAAGAATCTCGAGTTTGTTGCCGGATAGAAATTTATTGCTGGCAATAGCCAATAAACATGGACAGCAATTTAACCGTTTACACGTAACTGCACTTAACATATATACTGTGACATTTGTATAAAAATGAAACGATAAATTGTCTTCCAATAAAAATTAGATATATATATATACACATATATCGTCGATCGTTAAAAACATTCGTATAAATGTTCTAATAAATTTTGAAAAAAAGAAAAAAGACTTAAAAATTTTTTTCTTCGTATTGTTATTATTTCATCATAGCATAACGTTCATCAATAATTGTTAATATTCGCAAATGAATCCAATCCGTTTATTCAAAATTAATGAAGCATTTTGAAATTTCTCATTTGGAGATTTGCCGGACTTTCGTCATCAATCAATTGTTTATTTATCAATTAATCTTTTCCCGATTTAATATGCGCGGATATGTGTTCGTTTATTCGATCCTTTATTATATATCCTTTTTAAAGAAGGAGAAAAAAAGAACGGAAGCATCGATATTATATTTTCTGGTTAACGTGCGAAAAAAAACTTGCTGGAAAAGAACGAATTTATCGAAACATCATCGATTAAATTTGGCGAATTTTTTTTTTTTTCCCTCTTTTTATTCGAAATAAATTTCTCGAATATTTTAATTGCTTTTTGTTCAGAACTAACAATCGATACATATATGTATATATATAACGCGAAAATTCAAATCCAAATCCAAATCAATCGAATTTCCAATCAAATGAAGGAAGAATATAGATAACAATAAATTAATTTTCAATTTCGCTTTTAACACGAAAATATGTTTAACACGCGAGGAAATAAAAGCATTGAATCTCTCGAATTGAAACTGCAAAAAAATTAAATCTCCCGAAAATACAAAATCCTGACCACCATATATTCATCCCCATTTACCCCAAATCCAAATCATCCGTTCCTCGACTTCTATACCATCCCTGAATTCGTCCAAT
Source organism: Apis dorsata (assembly GCF_000469605.1). Classification (NCBI taxonomy): domain Eukaryota; kingdom Metazoa; phylum Arthropoda; class Insecta; order Hymenoptera; family Apidae; genus Apis; species Apis dorsata. Next base: position 31,737 of record NW_006263577.1, read on the forward strand.
ATCTAACCCCTCTTCGAACTAAATTTCCCCTCAACTCTGATTTCCAACATCTCCAAAATATACGATATTTTCCAAAAAAAAAAACTAAATTTCTAAAGTTCGAAACGAATCGAATTCCTTCCTCTTTATAATCCTCGAGCTATCCTTGGCCCTCAGTGATGAATTACGCGCAACAATGGCCCTCATTGTCCTACGACTGGCGGAAGTCGATCGAACACGGGGCGTCGAAAGGAAGAGCCTTTGTCCTCGTTCGAGACAAATAATGGAGGGAGGGAGGGAGGGAGGGATCCGTGGGTGCCATATCCCATGCAAAGTTGTCGCTTAACGGACTAATAATTCGCTTAGCTTCGTCCCGAGTCGACGTGTTTCGTAACGAAATTCCATTCGAAATCCCCTCCCCTTCCCTCCCTCGAGGGATGGTTTTGCTCACGGTTTCGAATCAAAGGATACACCGTATCTCGAGTCTCGCCTCGAGAGAGGATAAACGAGAAACTGGAAAGGGGGGCGACACAATCGGGGAAGAAGGAAATAACGGCCGTTTTCGCGTCCCTTTCTCGAGATTATGGATTTTCGCTGGATTTACGCCACGATTTCTCGCGACGCCTGTGTTCGATGCGTTTTAAAACGTCGTTTCTCGTCGGAGGGGATATTTGCTCGTCGTCGTCGTGTTGGAGCAAGGGAAGGAATGATTGTCGAGTTAAAATGGATAAATTTTGTAATATTAGATGTTTCTTTCGGGAATTTTGCGGATTATCAGTGTCTTGTAAGGATTTTTTCTCGTAATGCTCCGTCTACCCTGGTTTATTTAAAACGTTTTATCTGTATAGAAATATTCGATGTTTTTCTTGGAAGTTTTCGCAGATGTACGATACGTACGATTTATCTTTGCCGATATAAAGCTATCGTCGTTTTAATTAAAACCACGAACGTTCTTCGAAACGTTCTCTGACGTCCCTTTCACGAGTCTCGTTCATATATATATATTTCAAAAAAAAAAAAAAAAAAGAAAATTGAGATAAACTAATTCGAACGAGTGCTCCCTCTATCCCGAATAATTTCAAAGTTTAAAGTACCGCGAAAGAACATTTTTAACTGGGAAAAGAAGGAAAGAAAAAAGCAACGGCAAAAATTGTTAAAAAATTCAATTTCATTCCGTCTCTTTGAACGTTATCAGTATCCAAATATGTACCCAAAAAAAGGAAGGAACACGATCAAAAGTAGAACGATCGCTAAAACATTCTTTGCTCACTTTGGAATCGTCGTACAAATTTAAATACGGAATACGGTTGACGTGTCGTCGAGGAAAAAGTATAATATAATCAAAAGAGAGAGATGTTTCTCTCTCTCTCTCCCTTTTTTTTTTGAGTTATAGACACGCAAAAGATCAGTTTCGACGACGATCGTTTTTTAATAAAACGCAGTTTCGCTCGCGTGCTTCGCTCCGCTCTCTTTAAAGGGGATGGAACAAGGTGCAAGAAAATGGAGAGAAAGAGAAAGAGAGAGCCGCGGGGTATGAGAGAGGGTCTTGAAGAGTCGACAGAGGGAAAGAGAGAGAGGGAGGAGGAGGGGAAGGGCGTATAACCGCGGGCCATGCAGGCGAAAAAGAAAGCGAGCAAATAAGGAGGAACGAACGGAGGAAAAGTTTGGAGGGAGGGAGGGAGGAAGGAGAGCCGGGACGGTTCTGTGGAAAAACGGCGAGCAGGATGAAAGAGGCCAGGCCACTGGCTCACTAACTTGAACAATATCTCTCAAGATGCCCGTGCCGCCCCGAGATCTAGGCTCGAAAACTTCTCGGGGTGAGCGCATCTCATCGTTGCTCCACCCGGGGAGCGGGGAGAGACCGAGTTTTCCGCGTCGCAGGGAGGAAAACTTTCACATATTCCATTCACGAGGCAGCGTTTTAGATCGGCGCTGCAAGGAGAAGAAAGATCGTCGACGAAACGAGGCTCTGTAGGGAGATGGACATTTTAAGAGGGAGAGAGAGAGAGAGAGAGGATTGTGACTGGTGATAGGATCAAGCGTGTATTTCGAATTCTAGATTTAAATCTAATTAATTAATTACTCGTAGGATGGATAAATTTCGAAAATTTATATCAAAAGGTGTATAGTAATGAAATTATAGAAATAATATAGAAATTATAGAATAGTATAGAAATTGATGTTGATGTGAAATCTGCTTGTTATTCCATCTGATTCTTTTTTGTGAAACTATTAATGAAATGATAAAATTTGTACGTATAGATAATTTTAATTTTAATTTCGATTAAATTTAAATCTAATATAACGAGTCTATTATTCATTATATAGATAAATATATGTGTAATTCAATGAAATATGTTATTCTATTTGATTCTTTCGCGAAAGTATTAACAAGGATTTCGAAGAACTGCATTTCTTCGGCTCCTCCAAATACTCATGAAAGATTCGAATCAACAGACAGATTCGAGCAATACACTTGATCCCATCCCTAACCTGTTTTGCGACTGTTTCGCTTCTCAAACTTTCTCGTCTCCTCGCTGATCTTCCTCCTCGTTCAAAGCGGATGGTAAACGATCCAAGAGACGCCTGGGAAACGACTCGAACTCGATAAATAAATTACGATGGAAATCTCCCTCCCTTCTTCTCTCTCACTCTCTCTGTTGATGGTCTTTTCAATTTTTCACTCGAGCCTTCCCTGCGTAAAGAACGCTCGTCCTCTTCGAGAGGAAAAGAGACCCACCCCCTTTCTCTCAACCGGAGGAGACGAGAGATCGCCCGTTTTCAACGTATTTTCGTATATATAAAGTCGAGAAGCTAATCCTCCGTGTTGTCCGTAAAATTTTTAGATAGCCCAGATTTCAACCACGAGGTCACAAGCATCGAGGTTTATTCAACGCGACTCGACTCGTCGCCGGTCGTAAAATTTACGAACGACGTATGCTTCCTCGACCACTGTCCAAGGACACGCTTCTCGCTCCACAAATTCCATACTCGGTGCACGATCGACCGCTTTGTCGAATTTTGTGTCGTGGAAATTTCTTGCGTGTGTTCGAGCAGGTGAGATCGAGGGTGGAACTATTTTTTTGCTGGATCAGAGGTTATTTTCTTGCAATATGGAAAGTAGTGTGTGATTTCAATAATAACAAAGAGTTTATTCAAGTATTTAAACGAATTATTGCGAAACGATTTCTCGAGGATCGATCGCCTCGTCAAAATCTATTCGAAGGAATTTTACAATTCGTTTGCGTAAGATGTAAGGGTGGTAAAAAGAGTGGTGGGTCTATTTGTACTTTTCAAACAGATATCCCACGGCGTTCGAGAAGTTTTCCGCTCGAAAAGTACGAGAGAGTCCCTTTTATTACCTCCCTATTTTATCCTAACATTTCCTCTCCACGCCATCTTTCTTCTGCCTCGCATCGGAGGCCACTTGACTCGAAGGCGCTTCATACGACCGTAGGAGTTTCGTATTACCCATCGTTTTCTCTGTATATTCATAAAAGCAGGGAGCGCGCAAATCTACCGAATAAATCCTGCAATCATGTTCTCGACCGAGACAAAAGACTTTTTCGCCAGAACCATTTTCACATTTTCTGATTCTCTTTCTTTTTTTTCTACAAGCCAATTGTTCGAGAAACGTTTCCTTTCGTGATCAACGTAATAATTGGATCACCTTTGATAGGCAATAAACGAGAAGTATCGTTGATCACCCGTAACGCGAAATCGTTAATATCTTTTCGTTGGGGGGGAAAAAAAAAATTAATAAATTCATGGATTTTAATTTGATTCCATTTCGTAATTTTTACGATATATTTCATTTCCTTTCTCTCTCTCTTTCTCTTTTTTTGTCTCCACGTTATTGAATATACAGAATTAATAATCGTTAGAATATATGATCATCCATACAGGCAATTTTTAATTAAAGATCAATTTAAATATTCAACGAATGTTTAAACGATATATATTGGAAAAACTGATAATCTTGTGAATGTTGTAATTTCACGTAAGTTCGTTAATTGTACCATTAGCGCATTGACTTAGAGATTAATTATGTTCGTTTCAATTCATCAAATTTAAGTTTATCCTTACTCGTCGTTCGTTGAAGCATCGAAAACAAACGGAAATCTTCGGAATCGATGGATCCTCGATTCCCCCAAAAGTCGTGAAACAATCGTACGTACGTAAGTGCGACACGAATCGAACAAGAGGAGCGAATCGAATTCAATTGGCCGGGAAACTTGCGCCGATTTCCGTGGTTACAAAGCGTGGTGGCGTATTTAAAGGAATCGTGAATTTATAATCCATTATACGGTCGGCGACAAAAGTGGCATAGGAGGACGAAGTTTCGAAGCAACGCGATTCATAACCAGTCGAGGCGAATACGCGGCGCCACTTTCAGCCACCAAGTTCAGGATGAAGTTAAGCGGGCGTAGCTTTATTGAAATTTCATCCCGAATCCTGACACGGGTCTCCTCTGCCCGCCCCAGGCTACTTCCAAACAGTTTCGTTTCGTTTAGATTAACTTTCTGCTCTTTTGGATGTAGAATACACTTTATAAAATTGGTCATCGAATGATCTTGCAGGATTAATTAGAAATAATTCTCGATGATTCTGTCTTCCGAACGGATAAGTGATTGGCAGGTTAGTTTGACGATATCGTTAATTGTGATGTAAATTATAAGAATATGTACATGTATATATTTCTCTTTTATATGTAAAATATAATATAAAAATATTAAAGTTACGTTAAAAGTAAGAAAAATTGTAATTTGAAGAAATTAAAGCAGGAGTCTTCTTTCTTTTTTTGTTTTTAATTTAGATTAGATATCGTCGTGAAGAGTCTCGCTTGGGAGTCACAGTGAAATTTGAAATTCGTGTATAAAAATCATGATAAAAATGAAGACTTGCAAAAGAGAAGATGGTCTAGAATTACTAATTCAAAAAATTTATGGAAATTAAAATTCCTAATACATCAGCCAACCATCAACTTAATCCTGACTTGCAAGAAAAAAGATACTCTTCTATCACAATTGCTAATTCAAAATATTTATAGAAATTAAAATTCCTAATACACGATTATCAAATGTCTCACTAAAATTTACTTTTATCTCAATCGCAGCAAATATCAATCATCAATTTAATCCTCCTGACTTACAAAAAAGAAGATAGTCTTCTATCACAATTATTAATTCAAAAAATCCTAATAAATAAAAATAATAAAAATCCATCAACTCTTGACTTGCACAAAAGAAGATAGTTTAGAATTACTAATTCAAAAAATTTATGGAAATTAGAATTCCTAATACATAAGTGTCAAATGTTTCACAAAAATTTACTTTTTATGTCAATTATACCAAATATCAACCATCGATTTAATCTTCCTGCCTTGCAAAAGAAAAGATAGTTTTCTATCACAATTACTAATTCAAAATACTTATGGAAATTCTAATAAAAAATCCTAATAAATAAAAATAATAAAAATCCATCAACTCTTGACTTGCACAAAAGAAGATAGTTTAGAATTACTAATTCAAAAAATTTATGGAAATTAGAATTCCTAATACATAAGTGTCAAATGTTTCACAAAAATTTACTTTTTATCTCAATTATACCAAATATCAACCATCGATTTAATCTTCCTGCCTTGCAAAAGAGAAGATAGTTTTCTATCACAATTACTAATTCAAAATATTTATGGAAATTCTAATAAAAAATCCTAATAAATAAAAAAATAAAAATAATAAAAATCCATCAACTTAATCCTCTTGACTTGCACAAAAGAAGATAGTTTAGAATTACTAATTCAAAAAATTTATGGAAATTAGAATTCCTAGTACATGATTGCCACCAAATGTCTCGCTAAAATTTACTTTTATCAATCACACCAAACATCAACCAAAAGAGAAGATGGTCTAGAAATACTAATTCAAAAAAATGTATGAAGATTAAAATTCCTAATACATCTCCACCGATTGCCAACACAACTTTGGATAAACACACAACTCGACTCGACAACTCGATTCACCTTATCCCGTGATTAATCCTGGTGACCAATGAAATCCATAAGATTGACAAGCGTGGATCGATCGCACACGAGGCCTCCTGCCCATAGCTGGAGGCGCCACGAGGCGCTCGATCTCGAGGGAGAATCCGGTTAGTCGGATGGAATTCGAACTCGCGGAATAGGCCTCGCGTCCGCGTTGGATCACCCACGCTCTCCTTTCGCATAAGGGCAGAGCGACGGGTGTAAAACGGGCATCACGTCGCCCCGCGTACGTTCTCGAGATCGTTAAGCCCGACCCCCCGGCGAGCGTTGGCCACGGAGAAAGAGAAACGAGGCCCGAGAACTACCGGACGTGCAGCTCGGCCGACGTCGTTAGCGATCCACACCACTCCCTATATCGCCGCGCTCCCTCGCGAGAGATCTTCGTTTGCCGCTTTCGAGTGTGACGACCGCTTTCGCTTTCTGGGGAAGAGAGAGAGGGAGAAAAGGAATACCTTTCGTTTTTACGTAACAACTCGTGGCCTTATTAGCGGTAGTTGTTTCTAGAACGAACCTCCTGTGTGTGTGTGTGTGTGTGTGGGAAGGTTGGGTTTTTGTTTTGTCAACCCGGTTCCGCGCTACGTGATCCTCTTCTCGCTATCTTTAGTGAAACGTTGCTTTGGTCAATTTGCTTTTTTTTCTTTTTTTTTACGTGTCGTGCTGCTCGACATTGATAACGGCGCAATTTAGAGAAAGAAAATGTAAATGTAAGTTTTAGAGAGATAGAGAGAGAGAGAGGCTTTTTAAAATGCACATTCCGCAAAGTGTTAAACATAGACTATTTACTAGTATTAAGTTACCATTGATTAAATTTTATTTAATGGTATTTTGTCGATGCAACGAATAACACAGATCGTTTTTCCAACTTTGTTTTTAATTCATAATCCATAAAAGATTGATCGATGAATATAATTATTCATATTTTATTTTTATCAATTTGAATCATAAGTTGAATTGTTTCATTCGGTATTCTATTTCGTTCGTAACAACATCATTATACTCGCGTGAAATAATTTCTCGAGTGGAAAGAAAATTTCGCTTAGCTAGGAGAAGGAGAGAAAAGTGTTATTCCCCATTATCATAGAAATGTTGACACCTCTCTCTCTCTCTCTTGAAAAATTCAGATCGCAAATTTGTTCCTCGAAATCCGCCAATTTCCTCTCAACGATCCTCTCCTTCTCCGCGTCCTGGAAATGGAAACCCTTTTTTCGCGTGCATCTACATGCGGCAACAACTCGTTGGAACATTTTAGAAAGATAACGCCTCGAGACCCGTTAGAAACGGAATACATTGGCCGTGACAAAAGGGTTTATTGGGGGAGGGCGGAATCAATGGCGGCCGTCGCGACACAAGGAGACATTATGCACGCCTGTCAAGCCTGCGCCTCGCTTCGCTGTAACCTCCCTTCGACCGATCGGTACTTACTTCGCTCGAAACTTCTCTCATTGGCCTGGTCGAAAGGTATGGTGGAGGCTCTCTCTCTCTCGGCTAGAACAAATAAAACCGCGATACCTGCCTTGTACGTTCGTGATATTTATCCAACAGCGTGGCATATTTCGATAAACACGATATATACGAGTTTATCGTGTCTCCAATCGATAACTATTGCTTTTGAATAATGAAGGAAGGGCAGAGGTTAACGTAAATACGCTTCTCTAATCTGTACTTATTAAAAGGAGAGCGACTGCTTTATCTCGATCGAGTTTATCGACATGGCGAGAATATTTTGAAGAATATTTGAAAAATTGGCGCGAAATCGAAACGATTCTTTTTTCTTTTTTTAGTAAGTATATATATTTCTTTTAATTTCCAACTCATTCAATTTCATCTCAAATCATTGGTTTCTAATTCTTGGTTTCTTTCTGATCCTTTGAATTTATTGCAATCTCGATTGAAGAGAGAATAAGAAAGCATCTTTCACACTTAAATCAAACCTTTCTTCGAATATATCGAAACAACGTATTCGATATATTCAATGGTTTGTTCGAGCACAGCGACTGAGAAAACGAGAATCGAGGCAAAGCTAATACCCACGGCCACGACACGGTGTAGCGGATTCGCGCGAGCATTGCACCGCGCGATAAGATAGACTAAATAAATAAATTATTGGACGTCCGGCCGTCGTTGGAATGGGTTAGGCCGCGTTGATAACCCTTGGCTTGAGAACACTCGGTTCTGGGGATTTTATCTCGGATCTGTCCAAGTTGCACGGTGTACGTCCCACTTTATGACTACCGAGTCGCGGACGAGTGTCCAAAAATTAGGGTCATCCCCTATAACCGGGTCATTGCGAAGACGGATGGCCACGGTGTCGCCATCTCCTTCTGGGAATAATAATCGTGGATACGGATGTACACCGTAATAATACTCGAGAATGATGAAGCCTCCATAGGGGCGAATGCGCGTAACTTGTTGTCTTGTTTTTTTCTCTTGTGATAAATGAAAATGATTTTTGGACGAGAGTTTCGGATTCACGAATGCAACATTATGATAGTAATAATAGTAGAAAGAGTCTAATAATAGTAGAATAAAAATAAAAGATAGATCCGTTTCTGATATCTTGATATCGATTTCTGCGAAAATTCGGTGAAAGATTTGGTGTGTGTATATAAGGAACGAAGTTATTAACCGGAACCAGATCTTCGAACTTTCGAGATACAATTTTAGAAATCAACTTTGAATTGCCGTTGGATAATGGACAGTTCCATTTCCGTGATGTTCCCCAGCCTGAATCTTGGAAGAATCGATATCGTGTGCCATTTCTATCGGATCGGGTTTATGCTAAAGTTTTCGAGGTAGCGAACGATCGTTACTACACGACCTACTATAATCGGCGTTACATTATTGTCGAGTAAAGCGTATACACCAGTGAAATATGTACAATAATTTTTAGAAAAATTTTATTCAATGCTCAAAAATATTCCAACTGATTTTAATACTTTTTTGATAATTTTGATAAATTTGGAATAGCATAGCTCTGGTAATTTATTACGGTGACTGGAATTATTAATAATGAAATTTATATTTTGTAAAGGAATTAGTTTATTTTTTTCTCTACTTGCTACTGTACGACAAAAAATTCTTATTTTTATTTTAATTCGTCGATGTACTGATTTTTATCGTCGAATCAACGATGGGAAGAAAGACTCGTCTCGATTTCACCTCCATCGCGTTATCTTACAGATACGAAGTAAGAAGTGTTTTTTAATGAGTTTGACACGTTACAATATTCTCTGTCATTTCGTTTCACGATCAACCGATATCTTCGGATTATAATTATTACGTGTCAATGTATGAAATGCCGGTCGAGAGACAGTTTTACTATGTTTATGCACGATAAAATGTAATTAGATATAGTATTCGGTTACACTGTTTCATTTTATCGGCCCCTTATCGCCACGGTTCCTTTTTTCTTTTCTTTTCTTTTCTTTTTTCTTGACATAGAAATAACCGGCGTTTGCGAAATAAAATAGATCTTATCGGTATTTCTTGAAAATACACGACCCTGTCTTTAGTAGCGTGCCAAGTATCGGGACAACTATCGATCGATCATACTCCTACACGTTACCACTCTCGCGAACTTCTACTACTTGCGATCATTTTCCACAAATTATTCGTACATTTTCCTTCTCCTCTCCTCGCTGAAAAATAATTCAGTTGTCACCAGAAACTATCCTACGCTTTCCTACGAGTCGTTATTAAAATATCGTGACGTTTCAAAATTTACACAACGCGACATCGTGTTATTAATAAGACACGTTTACAGTGCAATGCATGTTAGATATACAACTTGTGTTTTATTTTTCTTATCAGAATTGATTAAAAATTATTCTACTACTATCCTCTATCTCTATATATCTCTATATAGTTCAAAAGCGAATTTTTATTCGATCGAAAACAAGAAAGAATAAAAATTGCTCATCGAGGGTGCACGTACATATTTCGAATTCGATTTCCTCGTAAACGAAGCTTCTAACGTTTCTTGAGTATTTTTTCACGCGAAGAAACAAGAATTCTCCGAACAAATCATCGAGAGATCAGAGTCTTTCGCGTGTACACAAGAAAATCACGTTCACGTGCGAACTCTCGACGCGGTAGTTGGTAAATCGATTTCAATCAACGCCAGGCGCAATTCGTATCGGCGATGATCGTGGGGAGGGGAGGGGAGGGGAGGGTGCTCCGCCGCTACTCCTAGCATTAAGATTAATTACAGTGTG
>NW_006263577.1:42041-49695 GCF_000469605.1 Apis dorsata
CACGGATTCTCGTGCGTGTCGATGGGGGAAACAGGCTTTTGATAAACCTTGCCCCGTGAAAATTAATTTCGACCGTCGACTAATCCCAATTAGGAGTAATACAGGTAATATGCACTGCGATTCCTCCCGGTTTTGACCAAAAATTGACGCGTTTAATCAACGGTTCGCGCGGTTGATTAAAACGGGGAGGGGCAGAGATCATAATCTGTTTTGATCTCTGTCATCTCTGTCGTTGGTCGAGATTCTCGAGGCCGCTTTGCTATGAGTATTAACCCGATAGTTTCTATCCAAATAGGAAAATATTATTTGTAACTAGAATAATAGAAAATATAACGTATGGTCCACGAAAATATAGTTTCGATTGGATAGAAATTCTTGTATTACGATTTCATGTATATGTAAGACAAGTTACACATACGTTTCTCTGATTTGCATTACGTGTTTCTAAACTTCAAATTTTTATACGATATCAAAGTATACGAAATCTAAGAATTCAGAGAAATTTAAAAATATTTATATTATATATATAAGAAGGAAGATGTTGGATTGAAAAAAAAAATCGGGAAAAAGTCAGACGTCAGATGCATCGACGCGAAGAAAAACGCGCGAAAAAAAGAGAGGACGATCCCTTTTCGCCATCGATCATAATCGAAGGCGGCGTGATTGGTATACGAAATCGATTCAACGCGCTCGCGTGAATTCTTGCGTGTCGATCGAAACACGGCCCGGCCGGCATTGCCCTGTCGTACCATGAGAATTAATTCGAAACAGACGCGGGACTGGATCGCGGCCAATGGATAATTGCGATTATGACCTGTGATCGATCTCAGGCCCGCCATCGATCATCCTCCACTCCGACACGCGTGATCACAAGGTTAGTCGTACGTGTAATTTCCACTTTGCAATGTTTCGCTTTAATTCCACCGATATTTGGCGAACCATGCTTCTTTGGGGCGAGCTTCGAAGGCGATACCCGTCTTCCATTTTGATGGAAAAGTGAAATACAGAAATCCGTGGTGATACCGAGATACGCGAGGAAAATTAGGAGACAATTAATTTCTATACTTGTTTACTTGAAAAGATTCTGTAAGATTTGGAAATTCGAGACTTTAAAGTTCATTATGGAATACTATGAATCATGTGTACTTTGAATATTTTGAAATTTATTTTGAACTTTGGAAATTTTAAACTTTTTCGAATTCTTTTTCGATTCTTGGATCAGGATCCATATGCAATGTTTCACGTTAATTCGATTGACATTTGGCGATCTATGGTTCTTGGGACGAGCTTTGAAAATGATAAGTTCTATGCATATTTAAAGATTCTGTAAAATTTGGAACTTCGAGACTTTAAAGTTCATTATGGAATACTATGAATCATGTGTACTTTGAATATTTTGAAATTTATTTTGAACTTTGGAAATTTCAAAACTCTTTCAGATTCTACGATTCTTGGATCGGGATCCACGTGCAATATTTCACGTTAATTTGATTGATATTTGGTGATCCATGGTTCTTGGGATGAGCTTCGAAAGTGACAAACTCAATATATATTTAAAAATTTTGTAAAATTTGAAAGTTCGAGACTTTAAAGTTCATTCATGGACTAAGATGAATCGTGTGCACTTTGGATATTTTGAAATTTATTTTGAACTTTGGAAATTTCAAAACTCTTTCAAATTCTATGTTGGATCAGATTAAATCTCACGAAATGCCGTTATCTTTATTAAGACGCTTTCAGGTGCTTTCACGAGTCTCTATTCACGAGATCTTCATGGTTTTCCGGAATGGTTCCACATAGATTGCATAATTCGAACTTATGGTTCTCGAGTCCCAATGCTCTTACAGCTATTTTATGCTCTTCGTTATCATGCACCACGACTTCTTGAGAAGTACATTATAATTTGGCTCTTGGTAGACTTGAACCTCGCATAGCTTTGTATTAATCTGTAAAATTACATTGAAAAGAATCTAAATAAATTTAAGGGTATACGAAATTACAAAATTACAAAAAAAAGAAAAAAGTATAATCTTATTAAAACAAGGAGAAAATTCATTTGCCAGCATTCTCAATCTCTCTCGCTCTCGTCTCCGTCTCTAATTGACATAATCTTATCGTTATGTTACAGGTGCGTATTATTAACGAGAATTGAATTTTCCGCCACGTCCAGTATTCCAACCGGAAGAGCACCGATGAACGATAAGTAAGGATAACCGTAAATCACTCGGATCGAGGCCGTACGTCTCGTCCAGGCCAGGTTCGATGCGTGCGGCGTTATTCAAATGTACGTATATATATATATGTATATATGACGTGGATACGCCACGAGTCGGTCGTTTCTCGTGCACGTGGCCACGCATACACGCGCCCACGCCGGAAGTGCATCGTAATGGATGCGGCGCACGATACACCCTCCCACTCGATCTTCGCCTAGCCCGCTTCATAAATCGCAAGAATTCGAAATCTCGTCAAAACGACCGCGAATAATATGTATCCTGTTATTTCATGAACCATTTCTTTCTTTCTTTCTTTCTCTCTTTTTTCTGAATTTTGTATTTCCAAATTATATTATTACGATCTCGTCCAATCATCTCGAGAAAGGGAAAGAGTATTTAAAAAATAATTTTTTCTGATTTAATTCTGATGATTGTCAGATTAGCTTGTAGAATCCTCATTCTGATTCTGATTGCTCAAAGGAAAAAAAAAAAAAAGGAATAGTTAGTTAAGTTATAGTTAATTTGTGAAATTTAAAATTTTCCTTCCAGTATTGTTATATTAATACAATTAGTATATTCTGATACAGGATGTTAATACAGAATGTTCGTGAGATATATGTTTTTTGCGGTGATGGAAGCATGTTATAGGAAAAATATAACGAATATCCTCCTATTCGAACAGAATGTAAAACTCTTACTCTTTGAAATTATTTGCATACGAATCTGGTATCTGGCTCCCAATATCTCTTCGTATTCCAACGTGTATCGTTATACATATGTACGTGTATACGGGAATCGTTTGGATAAACTCGCGGATCCGTGATTCCTCCTTATCACGGCGTATTCAACAACGTTAATCCAGTTGGAGAACGGGGAGATATCGCGTTACGGGGTGTATCACGCAATGTCCTCACTAATTTTTTTCCCACTCCATTCCCGTTTTTCACGCTTCAGAATTTAACATCCGGATGAAATTCTATCGCGATACGCTCGTTAACCGATCGCCCGATTTCTCGTGATTTAATTCGCGCAGGAATTTTTCGAGGAAAAAGGGGGAAGAGATTCGAAGACGTGGAATTTCTATATTATATTTCTATTGGAGATATTATTTGCGAGTTATTATGAATTCCTTTTGGATGATTTTGTAATCCAAATTCTTTATCGTGAACCGTGTCTTCTATTTCAATTCTCTCTCAGATTTTTAAAAAAATTAAGTCAGTGACACTTTTGATTTGAATTTTTTTATAGAATAAATAAAGTTAAAGTAGAAATTATAAGTGAATGATGAATGTGTAATTATATATATGAAATTCGTGATGATATTTTAAATTATTATTTATCTGCAAGTATATTGTTAAATTTATAAAGTAGGGGTCATTGAATGATCGAGCTCATCTAATTTAATTCTCCAGATTTCTAAATATTCATAGCTTCATAGAATTTACACGAAACGAAGAAAACGTTTTATCTACTTCGGTTCTAACGGTATTTCTAATAATTTCAATCCACGACGAGATTAGATCTCGTGTATTAACGGTAGATGGTTAAAATTAAAGTGTTATTATAAATAATAATAATATTTCTATCTGAATGTTAAAAACTACATTCAATACCTAGTTTTCAATAATTGAAAAAACAAAAAATTTGAATATTATACATTTTTGAGATTTTGTATATCTTTTCGTATCTTATGCTATCAAACTGATACTAAAAATTCATCTTCAAAGGATTGAGACTTCATTTATATATATTCATCAGCATTTTTCAATAATCGTAAAAATTAAAAATTTGAAAATTATACATATTCCACAGAAAATTCTCGAAACGATTAAAATTTCCTCTTTCCACTAATATTATCTCAAAAAATCTCGAGATCAGAGCTTTTGACACACCCTTCACCTCTATCTCCATTCACGCTTAGAGAAAACATATAATTTTTTTTTTGTAATATTATTTGCTTATTAAAATTCTTCGGTATATCATAGCCTGACCGATAAGATCGAATTGCATCGAATTCGCAGTTTAATATAACATTACACGCGTCAGATAGGAGTATAAAACGGCGTTTCGAAAGGAAATGGTGGTATGCGTTTTAACCAGATCGCAGATATGGTTGAACAGGGCCGATATTTTCGAGTTGAATAACCGTGATTCCAGATTAAATTGAGTCACACTTGTATCGTAATTATGATCTTTTCGCGGCAACGCTTTTCCCAGTTTCAGTTTCACAACTCGGCCGAGCATTTTATTCAAACTTGTGCCGATTTCGAACGAAACTCGGTGTTCCCTGTGTCGTTGCTCGAAGCTTGGAGAGCGCCGAGGGCGGTTCTAATCGGGAGTAAGAAGCAAGTGGCGATATATTTTTAGAACAGCAGTGGATTTATAAATCGGTTTGACCGTAATGCGAGAACAATGTTCGATAAATATTGAACGGGAGTCAAATATAACACGGAGGTCGCGCTCCATATAAACGGGGGAACGTACATGTGTACGTCGAGGAAAACAGGGAGAGAATAATGGTGTGTATTCTTGGTATGGAGAACATCTCAATACGTGACGTTTGTTAACGTTAAAATGCACTTGCATTTGTGTATTGAAAAATGCAGTTTTTCACTATGCAGTTCCCTTTGAGGGAGTTGCAGAGTTTACGATGATGCGTATGAAAATTGTGGTGAGTCGTTGGCGAGAATTTTCAGCTCGTGTTTATGGAAAAAGAATTTGCTTCGCGCTTCGCGTATTTATAGATAGTGTAATTCTTTTGCGATGTATGATATTTAAAACAATCGGAATTTATTTTTTGTTTTCAAATATTTTTTTTTTCTTTTTTTTTTTTTTATATATTTTTTAATACTTTCAATCGACGAAGTTTCAAAGATGAATATTAATTACGAATATATTAATAAAAAAATTTTGATGAAAAAAAACAGTGCTATTCGTATTTTGTTAAAAATCTCGCTCGTATAACTTTTATATCGAAATTTTTTTCATATTTTCATTAATTTTTATATTCCAATTCGTATACTATATTTTTTAAAATATATTTTTCGCTTCTTATTTTGAGAATTTCATGGACCGTGAATATGGATTTAATTAAAAAAATATATCTAATTTAAAAAATTTGTATTTTCAAGTTGGATGTTATTTTTTTTTTTTTAATAATATTGGAATATTTTAAAAGTAATATTGGAAAAGAAAGAAAAAAAAATATATTCGAAAGAAAAAAAGTTTCGTGAAACTTTTCGCGTTGAAAATTCGATTTTTTGTTCCCGTCGAAATCGTGAATCGAGAATCGTGATGAAATCCATATCGACGTAATACACGCGAAACGGCTTTTTTTGGGGAGGAAGGAAGTCGGAAAAAATTTTTTCTCCGCGAAATTTAAATTCACCCTTCCAGCGCTCCACTTCTTCCCGCCTGAATTCTAATTAATCCGGCCATTTAAAAACCGATGTAATTTCTGAACTTGCGCTGAAACGCATTGAGAGAGAGAGCAGTTAATTTCTCCGATGCAATTTCGGATTGTTAATAAATAAATTCATTCCCAAACAGCTTTTAATCAACCTGTTATTATTATTTTACAATTCGAATTCGAAATTCTCCGCGGAAAAGAAAACGATCAAAAGTACGAAATATCCGAAAAATTTTACTTCGAGTCGAAAGATGACGCATAAATATAAATATACGTAATAATCATCTTTGCTCTCTCTTTCTCTCTCTATCGAATTCTTCCAATTTTTTTCCCTCATTCCCACTCACGTTTGAGGTGAATCGCTGACGCGCGAGAGGGTAGCCGAGCGGGTTCACCGATTACTCGGTTGGCGGATAGAGTTCTGGCCTTTAGGCGCGAAAGAGAAGCGCTCTCTCCCTCCCTCCCTCCTTCGAGGAGGGTGAAAAGCGCGTGCACACGTTCTACTCTGTTGAGCGGTTAAATAAATGGAATTCAGGTCAACGGTGGAAGCGCCGTTGCAAAATAATAACAAGGGTGACAAACCTGTATTGTTGTTATCGATCACGTCGAACTTGGAGAATCGAATGGAGGGAATTAACGTATGTTGCGCCACGATAATAACATCGGTGAAAAAAATAATAATAAAAAGAATATTCTTCAATTTAGAATAAATTTTCAAAGTGGATCGTATATAAATTTTAAATCGAGCGAGGAACGTTTGATTGAATGAAATTATATCGCCTCTTATCGCGTTAAAACAAACGATTCTTGCGCGCATTCTTTCCTTTTATCCTCAACACTTAATCGATATATTTATCCGTCTTTACCCCGTTTTAAAAACTGATTCTAACAAAGAGTTATCACGATTCAATTATCACACACGTGTGTCTTCCGGCAGGCGTAATAGATTTCTTAAATTATTGGCGCACGTCGCACGCACGTGCTTATCAAGCGGATACTCTTACGCGCTCGTAAGTCGTCAGCATTGAATCTGGACGGAAGGATTGATGCTTTATATTGAAACGTTTCCAAGTGTATCAGAGCATGTCCAACTCGCGAGAGATTAAATTCCGTTTGTTTCCATGTATCGACTCGGTCATGCTCGAATACGTTTTTCCATCCAAGACAATTTCCTCTTCTCACCACATATCAGCCTCGAATCAACAACTCGAGACGATTTCCCGAACACTGTTCCATGAATTTCTTACTAAGCTAATTTTAAAATCATTTCCCTCATAAGTTAAACTTTTGTATAAAACTTTTTAATTACACTACTGTAAAGATATACATAAGATATTAAAAATATTAAAAAGTTTTATACAAAATTTTATAAAGTATATAAAGTAGTGTAGAGAAAGAATATCGTTTCGTGTGATATTTTGTATCGTTCGATGTCTTTTGTTATTTAGTTGAGAGCAAACCTTACAATCCTTTCTTAACTCTTGTTCATCACTATCTCACTATCAATTTCTTTATGAATAGAAGTAATTTCAATATCATCTCACATACTAATTTCATTACCACATTCCATTCTTAAAACAAAACTCGAAAACTCGAAAATAATATCGCCACGACCGGATCAAACTCGGGCCAATAACGATAATCACGGTCTAATTCGAGATAAGAAAACCCATTTGACAGCAATCTTATTCGTTTTATTATATTTCACAAGATTACAAAGAGCTTAGGAATCTATTCTAAAAAAAATCGAGTACAAATAAATATTGTATCGCCGTTCGAATCGCTCGGAAACCGATGCCCCAACAAAAATATACATGGATACACCTTATTAAAATTTCTTCCTTCGTTCCTCCTCGTCGCCATGAGTTTCGCATCGGTATATTCGTGCACGCGGAATCAGAAATCTGGCTCTAAGGGCATCTAACGGTTCCTCGGGCTGCTGCTATCAACGCGCTCCGCTCTTGGAATTTCCTGTCCTCCTCGACCCGTGCCGCGTTCCAACTTTCAGTATTTCTTCCCTCGACCGCGA
>NW_006263577.1:49877-53695 GCF_000469605.1 Apis dorsata
GACATCGCGGCTTTTTCCGCGATAAATCGTTGGGTCCCACCGGATACCGAGAACGATCACGCGAATTAAAACGAAGTCTCTCTCTCTCTCTCTCTCTATCTCTCTGTCCGAACGAGGCTCGTGATAAATAGGTGGATAATATTGTGCGAACAACGGCACGTATCTCCTCCATACGTCTTCGGTTGGACGCGCGGCGGAAACGGCTTTGATACGCTCGCCCGCTGTCTGCTCGAGCCTTCCGCAAATTATGCCACGGACAAGCGGCGTAAAGTGAATTAAATCGGCTGTAACCTTTTCACCCGGTTCCGCTTGTTACCTGTCCGGTATGTGGAAATCGATCGAAATATGATCGAGATGATGTATTTTCAAGATTTTCTTTCTTTCTTAATGTATCGTTTGTTGTTTGAGCAAGTTTGCGGGGGAAATATCGATGGATTTATATATTCGATTATCACAGCCAATCGTCGCGTAAAAGTGGTTTGATGAATGAAAATGAATGAAAAAAAAATATGAGTACACGTTATAATAATACAATGCCATACGAAACGTATTTTTATAGTGACTCGTTTGATAATTTTGAAAAATGTATATATATATATAAAATGGCGTCTATGTTTTTATTAAATTGAATATTGCAAACTTCTTTAATACACGAACAATTAATTAATTTATAGAATATAATTTTATATGAATGATTAATTGAAATTCATAAAGTAAAATGATTCCTCGAGGAAAATATATATACATCTCGATCATTTAGGATCCGTAGTAAAATTTTCTCATACCGCTTTATTAACGTTTCAAACTTAATTCCGCTTTGACGACGTCTCTCGAACGATATTAAAACCAAAGTTTCCGTATCTTGAACCGTACACTATAAATATTAAGCCGGAGCGAACTTTTATGCTTGAGGTAATCTCGATGTCAGTCAGGCGACGGTCAGCTACTTTTAACTTCCGTTCTCGGCGAGGGATCATCATCGGGCCACGACCGGCCCGATATAACCTCGTAAAGATCTCTCTTCGTTCTTCGTTCGCCAGACGCACAGGGCTCGCCCCATGATGGCGTAGCCTTTCACCTTTTCACCTTTTCACCCTGGATGTTGCCCGCTTAAAACAACTTGGCTCCATTAAACCCCGTGTGCTCAACTTTTTGACGCGATACGAGATTAATCAACGCGGTATTAATCACCGGAAGAGGGAAATAACCACTTACTCCTCGTCCGATCTTTTGTTTTTTTATTATTATTATTATTATTACTCGATATCGATTCGTTAGTTTTCTGGATTTCTTCTTTTTGAAATTATTTCAAATAATGATGCGGAGGTATTTTTATCTTTTGGCAAATTTTTTTTGTGAGTGAGTTTTAGTTTTCCTCCCCTATTTTATCAGATTTAATTTAATTATTTTTATTAGTTTTACTTCACTTCACGTAAGATCCGATCTTTAATTTTAGGAATTTTCATTCAAATCTTGTCCCTTTGTAACGCCGCAAACTCGAATTGCTTTTATTTTCATTAATGTAATGTGAAATGAATAGGAACGCAGTTCAATTTAATCTTGTATGTAAATTATTTTGTTAAAATTGATTACGCCATTATGGATGTGAGTTTATAATGAGTATGATCGTTTGCTATTGAGAATGTACATATAAGATACTTTTCAAGTAATTGTTCAATATGAATAGGAACATAGTTTAATATTTTGTATGTAAAATTGGTTACGCCATTATGGATCTGAGTTTATAATGAGAATGATCGTTTGCTATATAGAGGATACACGTATATAAGATACTTTTCGAGTAATTGTTCATTTTCTTCAAGAATGGGAAGAGTATACCCTCTTCCACTCTAAGTTTCTAAAGCATATTGTCGGATTTTACGACTTTTCGAGACAATAAGATTGAAAGTTTACGACAGGGCATAAACATTTTCAAGACCACTTTGTCACCATGATCAAGAATACTCATATCCTTGCACACACACGCCAATTAAACAAATATATAAACAATAAATCAAAAAGAAAAAAAAAATAATCGACATTTAATTAAATAAAATTAAAAATAATCCTTCTATCCAATATTCTCAAAGAATTTTCATCTCCGTAATAAAAAGCCAAGTACACACCGTATCGGAAGGATCGCAACGATAAAGTTCGTCATACTCCTTCCCCCTACTCCCTTCCACGAAGATTGCACAGTACGGTGCAAAAATACCAACCGGAGGCGATTCTCTCTTTTTTTTTTCTCAATTCCAGACTTCTGTTTCTCTCTCTCTCTCTTTCATTCCTCTGTATCCACGCCGGTTTCCGCCTCACAATTTTCGAGGATCGTCGATGCAAAGCCGAGAGAACTCTTCCTCCCACAGTCGTCCACACACGGACGAATTAAAGCGGTCGTGGCACCGATTTTCACGTGGATCTGGCAACCGCGTTGCGCATCGTTGTTCCGCGTAAAGGCCAGGCTTTAATATTCGCCACGTAACAATGGTCCACTGACCCAGATGCGGAGAACCGTCTCGTGATTTACCAGTTTCTCGCAGTGCCTTCGCGGACACGCGACTTTGTCTCCCCTTCGCCTTTTCGAGGGCGAAACCTCGCGTGTGTGCTCGCAGCTCCACTCTCGCTCCACCCCGGGTCAAGAGTGTTTTCCCTAGAATCTCGTGAAAAAGGCCCGGAAGATTTTCTTTCAGAGATAATATCAATGAGAACGTCTTTCACGTCGCTCTCTCTCCTCGAGGAGAGCAGCTACAACGCGATGAATGGGGACAGACTGAGCATCGCCTTAATAACCACGGATGTATTTAACCGCGTATTATACACGGATCCACGGAGGTCTCGACATCCGGAGGATCTCGTAAAGATCTCCAAGTCGCTTCGAATTTAAGATAACGAGATTATTAATTAATTTATGAATATTGAATTTTGATCCTTTCTCGATCGAGTTATTTTTATTGTTACGAAGTTATTGTTAAAATGAATGTTTAAATTCCTAAGTCAGATCGTATTCTGTGATCCAATTATTTCTTTGTGATAACAGTTACGCGGAAAAGTTTTTCAGTTCTTCGAATTGAGCGTGGAGGATCGAAAATTTTTTTACCCGATTATCGCGTAGAGGGAATAGCTCCAACCACCCCAGAGGCTTGGTTGGAGCTAAACAATCCGCTCTTTCGACTCTGTTTATGAGGAGAGTTGGCGGCGAAGAATAACTTGAGCGAACACCGGACGATCCTTTGTTCGTTCTTAATTGCGTTTACAGTTGTGCGCGCCGGTTGTTGCCGTGTCCGGGTAATTAGACGGGTGTCCCCACTGTTTTGGGGAAACAGTAGTGGGGTCGAGAAGATGGCCACCCTTGATAAAATGATTTATCATTCATTGATATTCGCGATGCGATGGACGTTTAACGGCGAGGCGCGACTGAATATTACAAAGGAGGAGGGATTAAAGCTGAATCGCATTGAACGCGAGAGGAGGGCACGCTTTCTGAAAAGTGGCCCTCACAAAAGGAGGCTTCAATTTTTAAAAGACCGTGCTGCATTATTCGCGACAACCTTCCAGGTTTCCAGGTGTCACGACGTCACGACGTCCCTCGCTTTGCGACGTGTCCTTTGTTCGAACGTTTGTCCCTACGCTGTAGGGATCAATACGTCCCGTATTTTTCACAAAGGTTGTCGTGAAATTCAAAAAGTTTGCAAAAGTTGCGCGCGTTCGCTTCGAATAATAATAATAATAATAATAATCGTAACGATCAATAAATCACTTATCGACGATAAATTTCTATGAAAATTAATATTTAAAATAAGAGAAATATTGTTAAAGGG
>NW_006263577.1:54066-59034 GCF_000469605.1 Apis dorsata
CGAGAAATATTGTTAAAGGGAAAGAAGGAAGAAATACGATGTTTTTTCACAAAGGTTGTCGTGAAATTCCAAAAGTTTGCAAAAGTTGCGCGTGTTCGCTTCGAATAATAATAATAATAATAATAATCGTAACGATCAATAAACTTATCGACGATAAATTTCTATGAAAATTAATATTTAAAATAAGAGAAATATTGTTAAAGGGAAAAAAGGAAGGAATACGATGTTTTTTCACAAAGGTTGTCGTGAAATTCAAAAAGTTTCCAAAAGTTGCGCTCGTTCGCTTCTAATAATAATAATAATAATAATCGTAACGATCAATAAACTTATCGACGATAAATTTCTATGAAAATTAATATTTAAAATAAGAGAAATATTGTTAAAGGGAAAAAAAAAGGAAGGAATACGACGTTTCGGAAAGCGTTTATCCATAATTCGATTAAATCGATCGAATCGTATTTAATGGTTTTTCGTGACTCGTAGATAGGCAATAATTCCATGCATAACGTTCCACAACGTTAGAGACATCTTTGATATATTCAATCCATTCCATATTTACGCGCGACTAACATTCCACTATGACTCGAGGAAACACGAAACTCACGCGTCTTCCGTCATTTACACAACGGTATATAAGTGTTTAGAAACAATTGCCTTTTCGTCCAATATTATTTTATGACAGAGTTCACAGCCGGTTTATTCCACAGTTTCTGCAAATGATTCTTCCTCCACGCGATCGTGAATAACAGTCAAAGGATGCAACAACTGTTAGAGATGAGCTGTGTTAGCAGGCTCGCGTGCACTGCCGCGTCGCGAATTTGCACCGTGCCATCCTCTCGTCTCTCCAGAGAAGAGAGACGCCATCGTCTTCCCTCCGATATCAGGTCGTGATGTGAATCGGTTGCCCGACCGTTATCGTTTCTAGCCAACCAAAAAAAGATGCATCGTTGCGCGCATTCCAAAGGATTACGTTTCATTTATTCTACTTTGTAGAGATCGTAGAATCTAATCGTGACTGGGCAAACTTTTGTTTCGTCGAATCACGGGAGATCCAATAATCGCTTTTGATCGACCGTGTTCGATAAATGACGAGTGATTTGTTCCCTCGCCGCTTGGTTTTATGAGTTGATTAAGATGAAATTTGATTTATCTTAATTGATTGAAAATTCTTTTCGATTAATCGTGTTATCCGGTTATATAGGTATGATGTTTTAAAATGGTTGGAAAATTTCTATTTATTATATGTATTTTTTATTTCGTTGTCATTGTTTTTCTTAAAGATTTAAATATTTATCTATCTATCTATAAATATTTCTCGTAACATGATCGTAAATATTCGTAATCTTTTCAAGTTTATTCATATTTGTTCGATAATATATAGTTCGATAGAATAGAAATAAATAAGTAGTAGTAGATAGATGCTTAAGAAAGTCTATATTTTTAAACTTTTTTTTTTGTAATAAAATTCAAGCATAATAATAACCGATATAATCGAGTTTAAATAGTTTAAAACTATTATTTTCTATAATAAACCGATTTTTTATTTTTTACCATGTATTTCACAGTCTAACACAACATTGTAATATCCTCCGAACTCCATTATATTCGAGTTTAAATGCCATTCATAAATAGAGAAGGAAAGAAATATTTCTCTTTCTCAACCGTTAAACACAACAGTTCGTGCAACAGGCGTGCAAATCGTTTAACGATGAATTCAGCTAAAATCATCCGCGAACGTCAACGATCCCTGACCTTTACTGTCTCCGGTCCGTTGATCCCTTTGGCGCTTCGTCGAGGTGGTCTCGGAGCAGCGAACTTTCTCCTATGCTCACGAATTATACGCTTCGAGGTATTTCTGACATTCGAGCACGTGCGTCACGCTGATGTACGCGTGGCGAGTTCCACATTCTAATCTCCTCTTTTACTTTAATTCTTTGTATATATCCATTAAATGATTCGTACGAAAAAATATATACAGCGGCGAATCAATTTTCAATGCGATGTTCTGCGCGTTGTGTTAGATTAGAAGAATCGAAAATTGCGAGGGATAATTTGAAAGCTGGAACTTCGGAAGGAGTCGGAAACATTCGGGTGAAATCGGGAGAGATCGGGTTCTTTCGGAATTACGAGTATCGAAAGCTTCCGATCTTGGCCGAATTTTGCCGATTATTGCCAATCTCGAGAAATTGCGAGGTAATTTTGAATTAATTTTTGAAACGATCGAGTTTTTTGTTATTTTTATAACAAATGTCATGAATCTAGATTAAAAAAATATCGAAGATATTCAAGGACTGATAAATATTTATTCCTATTTTTCGTAATTGATAATAAAACGGTTAATATGTTAACAAGGTGAAAACGCGGTAGATAAGATATAGCAACAAAGAAAAGGGATTATTAGTATAAAGGATAACAAAACTTTGTATCTGGGTATATTGTTCGAAAGTATCCGCGTCATTTGTATGTAGTACACGAGTCGAAGCACGTGATGTGACTATAAACGTGGAACACGTATTCAATCAGAGTTATACTTGAACGAGTAGCTTTAAGCGATTAAAATCTTCGATTTCAATCGTGGTAAACCCGTCACGCTCCGCAGATTTCGTCCCCTTAAGTGTATTATCTTCGGCATTATCCTCTTGCAAATCAAACTAAACAGCAGCTCCTCGAGTATCTCATAATCATTGTATAATAGCATCGACTGCGGTTCTAGATAAATATCGAATCATTTTTCTTTTTTCAAGTTACACTCGGTTTCCTTTTATTAGATACATAAGCCACGAAAAGGTGAATTGTAAAAACATTGACGAATAAAGATCAGGTCATGCATCAGATTTACGAAACTGAACGAATGAAAATGATATACTTGTTCTTGTTTTCTTTGAACAACTATATCATAAATTATCAAATATTTTTCTATAATCGATTTTCGTATAATATCATCTTTCCACGATAACAATTTTTCTCAACTCAACAAAGAATTATTCCAAGCAGAATAATTACCATCTCTATGCAATTCTCTATAAAAACTATCCCAAAGATATAAATCTCTAAGTAATAAAACGCGAACGTATCGATTAATTATCCACAACCTTTCGATTTGCAAAACAATTTAAAAGACATTTCCCTCGTTCGATTTCATTGGCTATAAATCACAGGACGAAACTCGTAGAATATCACGATGAGGAATCGGCTTTTCAATTGATATCGCGACTAATAGGCGTCATTATAACTTTCGCCATTGCACGATAATCAGCAACAACCCAGTTCGAAATACGTGTATGCGTTTTACCTTAGTTGCTCGTGTGAAAGATGGGTGAACAAGGGGTCAGATGTAGTGGAGGAAGAGGACGGGGCTAATGAAAGATAGATGCGTTGGTAATTATCGATTCCACGCTGGGAAAACGTTCGTTGCGTGTTTTTCATGGATGGATACGTACAGCCACAACACGAGAATTTATTAAAGAGGAGAAGAGGGATAGAGCGGTGGTTATTTAAGGAGAATATTTTGCAATTACTTGACAACTATCCGTCGTTCAAAAGTGATTGTGAATCAGAACAGATATAGATAATTTTCTTACTGCTTCGTAAACGAATAACCAATGTATCTTATCTCATATGTCATTTTATCATTTAATTTCTGATTTCTGAATAATAATTTTCCATCATCGCCATTGATCGCGTAATATTTTCTACTATTAAGAAGGAAAAATCTTCCGCGGTGGAAGGAACGATCTCGAGGAACGAGTTTATTTTTTAATCCTCTCTTTCTTGAAAATTAATCAGCCGATAATATATACTGGTAGGCTTGTTCTAAAATTGCTTACAAAGTAAACGTCACGCGTACGTAAAAACTTGCCCGGTATTATCGTGCCTCGTATCGCGTCCTGTCATTCACACGGTTGTTACAACTCTTACACGAAGTGACACTTAACCAGTGTTATAAATCCTTGCAACGATGAGATTCATCGAGATCGCCGGAGGAAAAGAAAGAAAGAAAGAAAGAAAAAAAAAAATAGAAAATTGGATAAACACTCGCTTCTTCTATCCCATTTCCAAACGAAAATGTAATTATCCGAATACCGGGTAATCCACCCTCCTCCCATGTAACCGGACTAATAACTAGATTAACAGAGTAAATAGATTGAAAATTCCGAGTCAAGTTTGCAAATCACGGTTACCGAGAGAAACGCTGACTGGTGGTTTCGTTAAATTGCTTAAGCTTCTTATCAGTTACTCTCCAAGAAGCATCCCATTAAATCTGCTCCATAAATATAACAGACTGGAAATGGTCTGGTCGCGACGAGGGGGACGGTAATGATAATCCAAACCGAAACACCCATACCCGTTCCAAGAGGAAGAAGAAAAAAAAAAAAAAACGAAAAGAGGAATCACAAAAGATTCCTCGATTCGTTCCATCATCCGCAAAAACTCGGTCAGATTCTCGGCCGGCGCTCCGCAATTACAAAAATCAATGGGATCCAACCTTCGCTCCCTCCTTTGGCGATGGTCGCCAAAAACGGCAAAACTGATTCGCGATTCGGGTTCGACAAAAAAAGAAAAAAAAAAAAGGGAAAAAAAAGGAAGAGCGGTTTCAGTCGCTGTTAACGCGGTGGCGTGACAGGGGCGCTCGATATCGTTGAGTAAGCACGGCCGAAAGCGAACACGACGGCGTGAGTCGGACTTTTAAAAAAAACCTGTTCGCGACAGCTATATCTCGCGTATGGTCGACGACACCGACTTGGTCCCCCGGTGAATGGCGATGGTAATATTTGTAACAATGATGGCCGGATCCAGCGATGAGTGGTGGGACCCAAGGCTCTTCTTCGTTCTTACTACGCTTGGGGACCGTGGCGTAGAAATCTTCACGGTCGGTTGGTAGTGGTGATATCGACGGTGGTGGCTTCGAGCAGGGGCAGTCGAGAAGCAGAAGGGTCGAGAGAGAGAGAGAGAGAGAGAGAGAGAGAG
>NW_006263577.1:59216-59887 GCF_000469605.1 Apis dorsata
AAACGCGAAGACGTCCTACCGAGTAACTGGACGAGAGGAGGCCGCTACTCGTCAAACCAGTTTTATCGGCTATTTCCTTCGGGATGGGCAGGTAGAACGATATTCAGCCTCGAAGACACCCACCGTCTGTTTTCGTTCGCTACAATGTGAACGGCACGGTGCTGGTTTCTTTCTTTTTTTGGAGGAAGAGAGGGGAAAAAGAAAAAGAGATCACTGTCGAGGAATCGAGGAAAGTTGAACCATTCTAGCAGCATCGAGTCTTTGTTGTTTATCTTCTTTATCTCGTACTTTGCTTCAGTGTTTATTCTTCTGCTTCGTAAACCTTGAATACCAAACCTTGAATCATCCAAAGTTTTCTAATTTTTGTATATCTGATTCATATATCTGTTTCAATAATCTTATCGCTAGACAGGTCTCTCAAGTAAATTTTAAATCAAATAAGCAGATGGATTCCTTCGAAAAATCTCCATCTCCATTTTTTTTTCCCTATTGAAATTCGTTAAATGTTATTACTCGACAATTTACACGCGATTATAATATCACATTCTCGACAAGAACGAAGAATTCCTTTCCTTCCTTTCTGATGGAGGCCAGAACGAGCGTCAAAAGTCGGATACAATTTTCTTCGAACACGAACGTTTCATCAACCGGTTAATTAACGAGGTATATCT
>NW_006263577.1:60578-62154 GCF_000469605.1 Apis dorsata
CGGATCGAAGCGTAAATAGAAATTACGATTAACCGGATAGATAAGCCTTGACGAGAAAGAGAGAGAGAGGGGGAGGCTCGTAGTGTCGAATAAGCGTTTCGAGCGCCACGGGATTATCAATTATGAGCTACTGTGTCGAAACGTGATATACGTGCACGCTCATGCACGTCTCGCTACGTGGCCGCATTTATGCGCGCGGATTATACATGTGCGCGCCAATTGAACCGGACCCTGTGCGCGTCTATGAATGATTATTTGGCACGCACTGTTACGCGGGGCTGATTGAATAAGTAAACTGATGGACCGCGGTAATAATCGATACAGGCCGCTAGAAGTGAACATATCTTCGACTCTTTCTTCGATCTGTGAATGAAGAACGCTCTTCGATAAAAATTATTGTGCCGAAGAACTACTTCTGTTGAAGACAATTGGTAAGCATGTGGCTCACGAAGTGTTTGAATATTTTTTAATGAAATTTTGTTGATATGTAAAGTGTCATAAATTATATAGCACTTTTTTAATCAGAATATGGTTAAAAAGATGAAACGAACGAAATTTTGAAGCACGTTTTTTAAATATAATAGTTTGAAGTGGAGCAAAGTTTTAATGATTGTATTATGAAAAAAAAAAATTGTCAGGCAAAATTATGTTAAAAAATTAAAAGAAACTTTGGATTGATTTGTCTTTAAAAAGATTTTTCAATATAAATTTTACAAAATATATACAAACTTTTGTTAAAAGATAAAAATTTTCGAATTAGGTGAATTTCTCTGTAAAATAATGTTGAAATAAATTTCAAACTATTATTTTAATTGTTTTAATCAATGATATTTTGGTAATACGACTTATTTTCAAGTTTTATGAAACAACGTCCGATCTTTTTTTAGCATCTCTATTTTGTTCGAGAAATATAAACGAAGATGATATATATTCGCGTATCACAATAGATCATAGGAATATATCTACATTGAAATATGGTATGCAATAAATTTTTCGAGAGAAATTCACCGCCAAATTCCTCTTCTTACCCAAATTCCACTCACCTGTCGTATCAGGAACCTCTACATCAATTTCCACTCCATCCATAAGACCCTCTGAGGGGTCTAACCTTTCCATTCTATCGCATAGATCCTCTTTCTAACATCCTATAGCCCGGTATCTAGGACACTGATCGGTTACAGAACCCCATTCTTCTCGCCCCTCTTTCTCTCTCCCATTCAAATCTATCCTCCTCCGTCAAATTCTACGATCCTCGAATTATTCGCAATCATCATCCATCCATCAACTAGCGTCCCGTTCAACTATAACAGCGCCGTGAAATGCTTCGAATAGTTCTCAAACTATTTCCTTCATCTCGCTTCAAAATCGAGATGTGTCAATTTCCATGGCACACGTTCTCTCGACACGTTGCGCCGCAATTCTCCTTTCCTTTCTCACGTAATAATATCTCTCTTTCCTTCTTTATTTCTTTCTTTCTTTTCTTTTTTTCCAATAAATTGTATCGTCTCGAAAGAAAATTTCCACGACCAATCGAAATTATCATTATAGAATCTTTCCTCTCCCAAATTACACGTGT
>NW_006263577.1:62881-67370 GCF_000469605.1 Apis dorsata
ATTATCATTATAGAATCTGATTTCCCCCTCCAAATTACGCGTAATTCTCTTCATTGTCCGTCAACCCCTTTAAAAATGTTCCACATTTCCGACCTTGATCGTAAAAGGGGCGAGTCGCGGGGGAACCGGTCCCTGTATCTCGACTCGCCCGCCAACAATGAGTCATCGCGCAGACATCCGGAGATCCTCGCCGACTTCTTGAGCAATTGTGCATTCCGCGGATCGGATATATAGAGGAGAAGGCGCGTGTGTCGCGACCACGGCCTCGGTTTCACGTCCAGCTCGCGTCTGGAACAGGTTCGGTGCCCCGGTAATGTCTTGGAAACGATGTATACAACAGCAGAGCAAAGCCTAGTGAATTTCGAAGAAGGATGAAAGGGCGAAAGATAGGAGAGATCGAAGAATTTGTCGTTTTCTTTTTCAATGAAATTCCTTTTCAACGATTTATTACGCGATAGTCAGTACAATATTAAGACGTAATTTTTTGAGTATTAAAATTACACGGTGTAATATATGTAAATGTGAATGGGTTAATTGATAGATTGAAAGTAGACAAATATATTGCTCGATGACAAAAGGGAAGAAAAGGAAAAATGATTTGTAGAGAGAGTAAAACGATCGAGCAATAAAGTGGAACGATCTAATAGCCGAGGGATTGGAGGGATGGTTGCGGATCGGCGTGTTGGATGAGGGATTCTTGTTGGGATGTTGGATTTATGACAGAAGATGGTATGGCTGGTTCTGTGGGAAATGTTTCGGAGGGAAGGGTTGAGAATTTGATTGGGCAGTTAGGAAAAGTTTTAATTAGGTACTTGGGCTGACTGTTGAATCTAATTAAGCTGATTTTAACACGGCTCAGAGGGATGAGATCGAATTTCGAAATCTGTGATTAATATTTGAAATGGGTAGAAAGTAGACGTAATAATAATAAACTATGATAAATTGTAATTAATCGACTACCTTTTCTTTCGAATTTATTTATTTAGTTCTCAGAATGATTTGACGTTTCTCTATTTCTTTTTAAACGAAATTATCCATATAAATTCCTCGATATTTTAACACGAATCACGATAATAATTATTCGATTAAATTACTTCACCGATACACGATAATTACAATCAAAATAAAAACATTCAACGATTCCATATAAAAAACGATGAAGAAAGAACAAGTAACAAATTTCTTCGCAAAAAAAAAAAAAAAGAAACAACAACAAATCACTTAGGTAAAAATTACCAGAGGATCGCATTCGTTTGAAGAGAGGGGCGATTACCCACGAAACGAAGTAAAGAAGAAAAACTGGTCATAAATTAACCGAATGCAAATAAACGTAAATAAAGCCCGTATGGATCGACATTTCGTCGACTGGTGTTGGGTCGGAACAATCGGCGCGATTGTCGCGTTGACTTCGCCCCTCGCCGCGTTCCCAATTAATGAAACAGAGAGATGCTCGATGTTTGCGCAGCTCGCCAGTATGATTCGCCAGGGATGTTGTCGAAAGCAGCGCGCGGTTTTGCGTGTTAAGCTTGTAATTAAGCTTTTACACCAGGAATATACAAGTATCGATGGGAAACCGTATCGCCATACGGCTGTATTCAAACAATCGGGGCACAATATCGCGTTTTTCCTGCTCCCCCCATCGAACGAGACGACTGTTTTCCTATAATTGACATTTGTTCGAAGTCATCTGAACAGCTTGACTTATATTATAATACGATACAATTGCCAATTCGAAATTAGTGTCGACGTCCAATTTCCGTTTTCACGTAAGATCAATTTTATTGCTGCGTTTTCATACGGTGCACAAAGAGGGGAAAACGTATATTCTGTCGTCGATTGTCCGTCCGATATTATATTGGAAATACGATTATTATAATGGCGTTTAACGTAAATGTTCGTACACGAAGAGTGATTTACTCTCTAATGGACTCTGTCGTTTAAACGCTGCGGCGGTTAACCCCGTTTTTACATATAGCGATCTGAAGTCGATATTTTGTCATTGGTTGGTCATCGATGATTATTACAGCGAGGGAAATAGTATTTTCTCTCTAATATTTGCACAGGTTACGAAGCAATATAAATAAGTAATTTTCTCTTCGATCAAGTTGCAACACGTTTGCGATGATTTGTCAACGAAGAGATCGAAATTAATACTTATTTTGTCGTGCTGAGACAAGTGTCGCCATCTAGACATTACATTACGATTTTACTTTTTTGTGCACAATGATCCGTTCGTGGAAGAAATCGAAATTTCTATCCATTGGCGAAACGTGTATAGTGTATCGGCTGAGAGGTTGACTTCTATTCGAATTCCACAGGTTTCTAATGGTTTGCCAGGTTGGATATTTGATCGATGAACGGTGGAACGTGTCAATCGATCCCGTGGTTGACGTTTCGTTGAACGGGGAGGGGGTTTTTCTAAACGGTATTCGTAGGAATGCAAGTGGCAAAGATTTATGTGCGGGATGTGGTTGGAACGGTCAAGGAAACGGTCAGAGGACTTCAGACTGACGTATCGTTCGAGTTTTCTAATAGATGATGGTGACACATCCGGTGCGCGAGGTTTCTAAAAGTTGGCGCGGAAAGTGGCACGACAGCGCGCGTTTCTGTAATGGAATGATTGTTTGGGAAAGCTGGCAGACAACTGGATAATTGATAGTGTACCGGTTATTGATTTCGCGGAACTTTTCAAGAGAGAAAAAAAAAAAAGAAAAAAGAAAATGAATATTATCTGTGGAATATTATCTGTTTTATATATGGAATGTAATAAGTTATAAATGTATTGTGGCGAACGTTTCAATATTTCGAAGCTTTGTTACGCTATTGTATATTCTCGTGTACGAGTGAAACTCATTGAAATGATATTTTTCAATATCTAATTCGATAAATGATTCGTGATTAATCCTTTGTTACTTGAAATAATCATCGCTACAATTACACGAATTATTTATAAATTTATAACGTTGTAAAAATCGGGATAAATATATCATTGATATCCAATTATCTGAATCTTCGATTAAAAATAGCGTGTCTCGTCTCGCATTCGAATAATCCAATTCTTTTAATACAATAATCTATCTTTGAATTTAGATCAACAATGAACGATTATTATTTGCTTCGTGTATATTCTTATTGTACCTTCCCTCGAAGCAAATCGTCGCAATCCGATTCGAATTATTATCGATGGAAACCTGTTTCCCGCCCGATTCGAAGACGCAGTTTTGTACGGCAATTTATGGTTATCCGCAGCAATTTCCCTTGCTCGCCGATCAAACAGCGACGTAATAAATTTAACCCAACGCCGTGGAACCTTGTAAATAGCGTACGAGGGCTGAAATGCCGGCCGAGGTTGGAACTTCGTCGAGCCTTCGCCACTTTGACCCCGGTTTACGGTTTAACTTTCTAATTAAAATCTAAACTTGCCTTGGAACTTGGTCCGGGTTTGTGCTTCGAAAAATAAAGAGAGAGAGAGAGAGAGAGAGAGAGAAAAAAGGAAAAAAAGGAAATCGCTCGCTTATCGTACGGCGGTGTTTATAACCGGCACCAAAACCAGGACGAAAAAAGAGGAAGGGGGTGTAGCTCGAGTTCCGCCGCTGTCGATTCTTAATCTTGATCCGCTCGTTATCTCGCGACCTATTACCACATCTATCTCGCTCGTTTCAGTATTTAGCGGATTTATCGAAACTCCGATAATTAGGAGGATCCTTTCTTCCTGCGACGTCTCGAAATTTTCTTCCCTTATCCTTTCCTTTCCTTGGATAAGCCCCATTTCTTTGCGTCAGCTTTCCTTCTTCTATAAATTTATTCCTATAAATAAAGTTTTACTCGGTTTTCGCAGAGAACTTAAGCTTTATTAACGATATATAATAATATAAAGTTTCGAAGTTTAATTTATATATATATATATTAAAATATATATTTTATTTTATTCGTTGCAAAACGAATGATCGTTATCATTTCCTGGAAGGATTAAAATTATTCTTTTTTTTTCTGTATTGAAAATATTCGTTCAAAATTACACGCATAGATAGATCCGATCTAATCGTTTCTCTTCCATTCAACGCGATATTCGACCTTTCCTTCCACCGAAACTGTGGCCTAGCTCCGTCGGTTGATCTACCGATTATCAAAGGAGAAGCAGGAGTTGGGCTCGTTATAGTTGGCCGCGTTTCTATCTCTTCGGCCATTAATCTAAGTGAATCGCGGCTGCTTTCTCGCGACCATACAACCTGCAATACCTTTTCCTTTACACGTATGGCGAACCACTACGTATGTGCGTCGATGGATTTTTGTTCCTTTTCGTTCGTTTATTTATTTTCTTTTTTTTCCTTTTTTTTCTTTTTTTTTTTTTAAGTTTCTACACCGGCGTTCGGTTT
The DNA here is from genome assembly GCF_000469605.1 of Apis dorsata. Classification (NCBI taxonomy): domain Eukaryota; kingdom Metazoa; phylum Arthropoda; class Insecta; order Hymenoptera; family Apidae; genus Apis; species Apis dorsata. The sequence goes on from NW_006263577.1 coordinate 67,258, forward strand.
TATTCGAGTGAAAGTAAAATATTGTTTTAAGCGAGGTGGGAGGAGTGGTCGGGCTGGATATTATACCCTGCCGCATAATTAAAATGGTAAGAGAGGTTTTTTTTTTTTTTTTT
>NW_006263577.1:67826-73168 GCF_000469605.1 Apis dorsata
TTACCTAGTCGGTTTTTTCTTCGATCAATTTTGTGACGCTAATCGCAAGTTTTATAGGATTCTTTTAGGAACTACATAAAAATGTTAATAAGTTAATAATTAACGTCTATAAAATTGAAAACTAAGTTTTTTTTTTTAATTAAGTAAAACGATTGATATTAAATCTATATCTAAATAATTATTATTAAAGATGAGGGGATGAAAAGAAAGAGAAAAATGCATAGAGATTGACATTAATTTTGTTATAAGTGTCTTCTTCTGTTCCTTAATTTTGCAAAGAAAAGATTATAAAAAGTTGTTAATTTTTTTTTTAATTACTGTAATCGGAATTGATATAATAAATGCTTCGTTATACGCTCTTTTATATTTCTCCTGTGATTATAATTTTTATGTATCTTTATTTCATTCATTTACGATTCTAAATTAAGCTTACCTATGACACGTCTAATTCGTTTATATTATATACACAATATCATTAGAAAACAAAGAGATGTAAAATCGTTCTTGCCTAATCGATAGAACACGTAATTTGCACGATCATTATTCGAACAAACAATTTTACGAAGTCATTGCACGAAGTCTCGCATCATTTTACAATATCTTTTTCTGTGCTCGAAGTCTGAATCAATTTGACTCCTGTCCATATCGTACAACGTTTACACTTATATAAGCGAATATTCAACGAGAAATTATCTCACTTGGAGGAGAGATCATGCGAGTTTAAAAATACGAACTTATCTTACTATTAGGAGCAGCGTTGGAAGAGCGACGTTATCGGTCATGTTTGAAAGAAGATTCATACGAAACACGGTATATCTGTTACGATAAACTCCTTATATAAATATAGAATGTAAAAATATCCGATCCCCGATTCGAATTTTTCATAACATTTATATCACTTTCACCATTCCATTGTTCTATTTTATTTTCCTTACCGAATTTTATATTTTCACTTTATCATTAAATTCAGTGGCAATTTACTTAGATTTTCATATCAATTTAATCGATATTTCACAGAAACTATTAATTATTTCATTACGATTATGCCCTATTTCGAAACGAACAAATCTCTCTATTATATATGATCCATTATCATCCGTCTAATCCCCTAATACAATCGCATTTGAATTGCAAATGCGAAGTATATTTCTCAAGATAATTTTTCCTAAGTAAGTAAGAAAGTTGCAGAGAGAGGAAAAAAAAAAAAAAATTGCAATTTGAATACGCAATCTCTTCCCTTCCTTCGTACAATTTGTCAACGTAAGAGTTGTTAGCCACGTCTCGTTACCAGGCCGCGTTGAAATTACAAATGTAAGGGGTAGAAATAGATCTGGATGGATACTCGACCGTGGTTCGTCGAGATAAATCATCCGCGATCCCGATGAATATCTCGTCCCGACACTTTGACACCAGCCAGTCACTGCTTATTTAGTTTAAAGAGTTCTCCTCTCCTCCCTCTTCCCTAATTCCACCTAACGAGCATTTCGTTACCGTTGCCAGACATTTTCGTGAGGAACGGTCGTTAGGTTAATAAATTGTTCCTCCTCTGTTTCGATCCTCTCCTCCATGTCCTTTATGTATATTTGCTCGATGCTTAATCAGTCGATGACTTATCGTGTTTTGAAAAAATTTTCTGAATTTTTGTTTTTAATTTTTTTCTTTCCCCCCCCCCCCCTCGAAATAATAATACAAAATCATCGATACGTGCAACCGCAAGAATATATTCGATACATCGTTTACGATACTCGAGGGGAGGGGAAGGATACAAGTTTTTCACATTTATCGTAGCGTGTCAAATCGACGCACAAAATTGACGGATGAGGATTAATTCGAGATGTGTGTAGAGATTATGGGCTCTGTGGTAATGGGCTCGGTACATTCTTTCATCGAAACCATTATGCAAATCTCATACACGTATATCGCATTACCCGAGTGTACATACTCCATACTCCGAGCGATAGGTTATTAAAAGAAGAAAAGAAAAATCTTACGAGGCTTGAACTTGATATTTTAACTTTATCTCGAAAACCAAACCGTTTCGTATTTGTACGCAACAAAGTTTCGGAAAATGATGGAGCGACAATGGATGGAGTTGCGTTCTCTCCTTCCCTTTTAAAGAGTCATTCCCCTCGTAGAAACATCCGTTGGAAGGAACATTTCCGCTGTTTGGCGTAGAAACGTAGAAACGAGATGATATCTGTTTAAGACAGGAAAGGGAGCGTAGACAGAAAATTATGACGACAAAAGTTAAAACATTTTTCGTAATTAATAATTATATCGCTGTACCAGTTAATTGATTAATTTTTAAAGATAGATATCGATACAAGGATAGTTGATTTTAGAGGTTAGAAGTTGAGCTTATTCGTCAAGCTATCTGCAATTTAAGTTTTCTTTAGAAGAAAATGCTTCGTCTCAATAAACCTCGGTTCATCGTATATTTATTTTTAATCTCTAAAATCAAAAACATTTATAAAATCAAATTACAGAAATTGAGTTTTATATATGAAAATTTTTCTTACGCAGGGAATAATTTACGATTTGTTCGAATCGTCGCATTGTATAAAGAGATCACATTAGAGGGAGAAGAAATATTAATAATTCAAGGCGATATTATCGGAGCAAGATTGTCAATAGTTTACACAATCTCTACGACACGGCCAGTTTATTTACGTAATCATTCGCGTTTGCTTGAGAATTTTTCAGGGCAAAGTTCCGTTGCTGTTACGTAATAGCTAATATTTGGTTAGTTTATTATCTTATTATCGACAAACGGTCGTTCTCCTTCGAGTGCGTGTTGCTTCGTTCGCCTCGAACGCCAAACGTTAAACATCAAATCCTTGTCCTTGGACTGGACGTATTCGTCGCGACGTTTAATAAATGCGGTTAATAAATAAATTTTACTATCTTGAATCGATGAACTTTCGAGATTCCATTCGAGAGGAAAAACTCGACGAAGAATTATATATAAATGCATATAGATGTAATAATAAACCCGGCAGATAAAAAAATTATGGTTAGATTTACTTTAAGAACGAAGGATCGATAATTTTCAAGAAGAGAATGTTAATTCCATTAGAAATTTTTTTCAACTGCTCCTCCACTCGATCGAACGGATGGAACACGATATTTCGTTTGCCACTTAATTATCTTCGTTATTAATTAAATATGTTAGTCCGCGTAGAAATCATCTTACAATACATCCGTTACAATCGAAACGATCCTCCCTTATTAAAACTACAACAATTTATAATGAGAAATTTAATCGACACACCAACGCCTGTAACGTCTAAATATGCAAAAAAGCAGTCGAACTGTGTATCATTATATTTAAGAAACAAAACGTATCTCTCCTAATTGTTTTTCGTAAAAGTTTAAATTCCAAAGTTTGAAATCGCGATTTGCAAAGTCGAAGCTTTGCACGGATGTATCCAACGTATCCCAATCGACAAAGCATCCCCCGAGAGGAAACGCGGGGGAACTCGATTACGCTCGAAGCAAGGATGTGTCATCCCCTTCAGGTAGGCGTAATAACATCCATGTTAACGCGGTTGCTACCCCTTTGGAGGGAGGAGGAGGAGGGAGGGTAAATTGAATCGAGCGCGCGGTCGTAATAAAGCGTAATATGTAAATCCTCGAGGTTGATTCGCCGTTGAATTTGACATTGTTCGCATCCGGGAGATGAAGACTTGTTCCCCCTTCAACGCACGACCTACCCTTAAAGAGGTTTAATTGGAAGCCTGTCGCTTCAGATTACTGTCACTCCAGAGACGCTCCAGTTACTCCTTTCGACGTTTTGCTGCACCACCGCCAACTTTTCCTGATGCGATGGAAAGAGAGGGCCGGCATTATTTCAACGGGAAGTAGGTTTATAGGTCGCCCTCCTCCTCCTCCTCCTCCTCCTCCTCCTCTCGCGGGGGACACAACGAGTTTACCTTCTCCTCGGCGGCCCACCGACCACGTCGAAAGCTCTCGTTTCGGATTCCACTTGTACCTTCGTTATTTTCCTCCTTTCCCTCTTCTCTTCTTTTTCTTCTTCTTCTTCTTCTTTTTTTTCCTTGGCCTTGGCGCTACAATCCTCGCAACCCAGAAAACCGCTTTAACTTCTTCATCATAACTTAGTCTTTGTTTCATTGGTTGCCTCGAGTTCGATCGAAGAAAATTTGGAGGTAAATAATAAAGGGTTGTCAAGGTTAATGAACTCTGAAAGCGGAGTATTTTTTTAATGATTCGTGAGACCATTCGTGGGACCATGATTTTGTAATACAATTCATTTTTCTTTTTTGGCTCTCGTGACTAAGATTGCTTTAACGCGATGATGACTCGTTCTTTCTTTCATTGGATGCTTTTAGCTCGATCGAAGAAAATTTGACCTTTGAATTGAGGAGATGGGTAAGGTATTAAGGTGTGATCGAGGTTAACGAACTTTTTGGAGTATTTGGATTTTTAGCGAGATCATTCGTGTATCGGTAATTTGATAGTGTTGCAAAAAGATTGCAATTCATTTTTATTTTCTTCGTTATTTTCTTCCTTGGTTATAGCTCTCGTGACTGCTTTAATGCGGCGTCCATAATAATTATGGATAATTACGGCTCTATCTTTTATTTCAAGTTCGATCGAGGAAAGAAGAGGGACAATCTTCGAATCGAGGAGATGGGTTGAGAAATTGAGAGGTTCTTTTATGTCGAGTATGATTAAGGTAGATTAATTTTTATTGATTCGTTCGTTAATTATTATAATTTAATAATTTAGTAATGAGAGACTCGACAGAATTGTAAGAATGGCGTTGCATAAGAGATACCGTTTACTTTAATTTTCCTCGATAACTAGAACAAAAAAGTTAGTGTGATCTAGCGAAAAATTTTATTTCCGCAATTCACGTTTCAAAAAAACGTTACGAAGCTTCGTTATTTTTCATTACTTTGTTGAGGAAAAAATCAGGCGGAAATTGAAATTTTTATTATTAACATTATATCGCATGGCCGTTGCTATATATATATATATATATATATATATATATATATATATATATATATATATATATATATATATATAGCACCTTTCTCTCGCGATTTATTTATGCCTCGTTACTGTTAACAACTACACGCATGGTGTACAGTAATAATTTTGTCCCGTAAATTATTTTGTAGCCAACTGTTACTGAAATAATTAATGAAAACAACTAAATTAAACACGATGTTTCCTGAAAATAATAACTAACGGTGGAAACAGTTGAAACTCTGTTTATGCTTTATATCGTTGTTGTAAACGTGTGCGAATACGAAAGAGGAACGTATTCGCAAATTTTTCAACGCGGTTTATTAATTTTTTTTTTTTTTTTCCAC
>NW_006263577.1:73468-79781 GCF_000469605.1 Apis dorsata
CAACACATGTATTTAATTCAAATTTTATCGAGCGACACGACGTTTACACACACACACACGCGTTATTAATAATTTTGTCTCCGTTATAATCTCTTTTCATTAAATCGCAATTTGTTCAATTTGAGACGAAGTCAATGCTCCTGTTGAATATTGCCTTCAATTGTTTGTCTCGCTCTGCCGATTCACACTTCCATTCGGATCCCTGTTGTAAATTAGCTCAAATAAGATTTACAGCCCGTGCAAAGTTTCGAATCAACATGTTCGAAGCTCATTGTTGTAATAATAACCGAGATTTCACGCTTGATAGAAGAACAATAAGAATCTTTTTCAATTTTCGCAATTACGTTGGGTGAGGTAAACGTGAAAATATTCGAGATTTAGGATACATTTTTAAGAAGAATATTGATAGAATCTCGAGTTTAATGTCTGCCTCCAATCCTTTAATTTTTACAATCTTTTTAAAACTATTTGATCCTATTAATAATCATGTAAAAGTAGATTCTACTTTGACAATATCGACTTCTTCCTCTTCGATATCTTCAATTTTTGCAATTCATTCAACTATTTAACCTTCCTCCTAACTTCCTCTTATTAATCAGTATAAATCATTTTTTCTTTTCAATATTCTTTTGTATTCTTTTCATTTCGATAACAGTACAACAAATATAATTTCCATCCATCTAAAAAACCATCGTCATCCTTGCTCTCGAGATCCAACCACGCAATCCTTCAAACAGCAGACGGAAATAAAAGAAACGACACTCCACCCAAACGTCGTTCGGGAGGATCGAGCCAAATTACCCCAACACGATCGTCGCGTCGTGTAAGTCGAGCGTTTTGCGCGTTGGAGAAGGATGCACCAGCTGTTGTTCGTTCCGTTTTTCCATTTAAAACGACCGTGTTATCAATAGAATCGTATTTATCAGACTTATTTTTATTCCTCGACGTTAAATACAGATGCAATACACGAGCAAGTTGCGGATGGTTTGTTTAAAACTTTTGTAATTTTCATCGAAATATCATTGTATTGCTAATAAATTATATATAGAGAGAAAAAGTGACGAAGAATAATATTTGAAATAAGATTGGATTTAAGATCAATAGCAATGAAAGTTTGAGAAAAATTTTTAATCGATTCAAAATTTTTAATTTCACTTATTAGGATCATATATGATTGTGTGTGTTGTATCATTTGACAAGAACATTGTATTGTAAATAAATGATGAAAGAGAGAATGACGAAGAATTTCCTTAGCAATGAAAGTTTGAGAAAGTTTTTAATTGATTTAGAATTTTTAATTTCATACTGAAATCATATTGAGTGTATTGTATGATTAGGAAAAATAGTAATGAAAAGTAGGAATTTGACAAAATCATGTATGTTTTATTATTAATAAATGATGTAAAAGGAGAGTGACGAAGAATAAGATTTGAAATAAGATTGGATTTAAGATCAATGAAAGTTTAAGAAAAGTTTTTAATCGATTCAGAATTTTTAATTTCACTTACTAGGATCATATATGTATATTGTATCATTAGTAATAATATAGGAAAAATAAAAATTTGACAAAATCGTTGTACTGTTAATAAATAATGTAAAGAGAGAATGACAAAGAATTTTATTAGCAATGAAAGTTTGAGAAAAGTTTTTAATCGATTCAGAATTTTTAATTTCTGGAATCATATTGTGTGTAATGTATTGTATAATAGGAAAAATAGTGATGAAAAATAGGAATTTTACAAAATCATGTACGTTTTATTATTAATAAATGATGTAAAAGGAGAGTGACGAAGAATAAAATTTGAAATAAGATTGGATTTAAGACCAGTAACAATGAGAGTTTAAAAAAAATTTTTAATCGATTCAGAATTTTTAATTTCACTTACTAGGATCATATATGTGTACTGTATCATTAGTAATAATATTAAAAAAAGTAAAAATTTGGCGAATTAGCAATGAAACTTCGCAGTTTCGTAGCAGGGTCTTTTGTATTATTAACACAGCGATATAGAACGATGGGATTGTATTTACAATAAGCAATGACAATTTGAAAATTTCGCGGCGTAATCAAACACGTGGTCGTGTTATTCAGTGGGAATAATATAACAAGGAAGAGGACTTCTCAGAGCTGTATTCGTCCTTACCACAGCCGGCCAATCTTAATAAATACATCGCGCGTAACACAATTTATAACGCGTACCGCTCAGGCTATAATTTAACAACACGTGTCACGTACAATATATTTTTCTTTTTTTCCAAGTAGCGGGCCAGTAAACAGTCACACTCTGAATATCACGCTGGCCTAACAGATTTATCAAGAGCGTAGACACCCAATAGCGCAGAGAAGCACGTGTGTAGACAATCTCGAATCTGGAAACCATATTGCAGGTCGCGTATCAATTTTTCTCCACCGATTATTCACACCTTTTCACCATCATCTCTCTTATTCTCTCTTGGTCTGCCCTTTTTCACTGTTTGATCAGGTCCGATAAAGCTTGTACCGTGTAGCATTTCGGGGCTAGGTTTATCTCGTTGAATTAGAGATAAACCGTGCGATTCCAAAGAGGAGGAACGTCTTGAGGCCCGTTTAGAGACGGTCGTCGACGCGATAACGACCAACGTGAAAACGCTATTCGACTCTGGTTAAACCCGTGTGGTGGCGAGCGCGCACGTGATCTCCTACGGTAGAGCGCGGTTGGAAAACGGGCAAATTCGATTGAATTCGATCTCGACCGCCCACCGTCCACGTTGATTTACTATCCCGCGCCGCGATCCAATCGATAAAATTAATCATAATTGCGGTTGGCACAAGGAATGCCGCGGGTTGTGCAACCCGTTTCCAGAGAACCGTGTCTCTCGGGTTCAAGCTCGGCTTTAACGCTCGCTTAAACGATAGGTAGCGATATTAATTAGCCGTTAATAACACATTGCCCGACCGGATCGTTTCCTTCAATTTTCCAGGAACTGAAAATCGAATCGCCTGGTTGGATTCGATATTTTCTCTCTTTCTTTTAATCTCTTAATCCTTTTTTTCGATCGCGACACGTGATCGTGTTGCGAGTTTTATCGAAAGTGAATTCCTTCTGGGGAAGAGATATGCGAACGAGATTGTTGAGAGAGTTGTACAATATTGAATGGAAGCTTGGAGACAATTCTTTTCTCTTTTTGAATGTAAAATTTTGATATAAATATTTATTATTCGTTATTTTTAAGGAAACTCAATTTTTTATTCCATTTAAAAGATATCGAAATAATTAGGAATTTTGTTTCCATTATATGGAAATTAAAAGAGAAAATTTCATTTAAATCGATAAATCTCAAAGGTTTACGGATCAATCGATCAATTGGAAGAAAAGCAAGGAAGAAAAGTCTTCTTAACGGGGATAAAAATGGCCGGATTTATAAGTTTATCCTCTTCAAGTTAGAATGTCCTTTATAATCCAATTAGCAGACGACCGAGTAGGCTATCATTTTTCCCGAGGGGTGGAAAGTCACCCGTTTCGCGATGGGGGGAGGGGGATACAGGGTCACGACAAAGTAAACGCGGCCAAGTAAGACGAAAACAGGCCAAGCGTGGAAATTTATCGAGTAAGCCGTTCGTATTACCGTGGGGGATGTAATTGAGAAACGATCCAAGTTTCGATCGTTTAATTGAACGAGGTCGAGAGGGGGTTGAGGCAGACTGTTCCTTTTACGGAACGCGATAAATTTTCATACGGTACCACCGTTAGCGCGATTATATCCCTTCCCAGTGATCGAATTATCGAACGAACGAACGATTTCATAAAGTTAAATTGCCCATTTTTAGACACCTTCCTTCTTTGTTTTCGAGAAACGGAAAAAGATTACGAAGTAAGTGATTTGAGAAGAGTATTATTATTGCGGAGATTTGTAAAATTTTAACGATTAAGCTTTTCGATCGATTGGCATTGTTTCATATATGTATGATCGAACGTAAAATGTAATTTTTACGATCACATCACTTGAAAACAAATTATATATATTTCCTTTATAGAACGATATAAAATTTTGATTGAATTTTCAGAATTTAAAATTTTCAATTTACTGTTTCAATTTTAATGGAATAGTAAGAAATGTGTATTTCTGTGTATTGTAACAATTGTCTCGTAGTCGTAAAAATATCAAGTCGAAAAATAAATTGTTACAATCAATTGAATATTAATTGTCCTTTTAACGCACAATGTGAGCACGGCTGTTAAAACGCAACAGGTTAAAAATACACAGATAAATTTACAAGTACGTCATAATTTTAGCATCTAATATTCAATAAACTTTTTATTCTTTTAAGCATAATACGGGATCATCACGCGTGATGGTAATAAAATTTTAAAAAAAAGGAGAAGAAAATATATTTCTTTTCTTAAACGAAGCTTCGAAAAAACCAGAAAGAAAGAGAGAGAGAGAGACACGCATTAAAAACACGTTCACTCTGAAACATTAAGTAAACACGAATCACGCAATAAAATATACTCTCCCCTCAGATAAATCTTTCAACTGAAACGAAGCGACGAAAGAAAAAATCCAGCTACTCTATAAATAAAAAAAAAACACAAACCACTTAAATCACTCAGGATCCGTACACGAGAAAAATCACGATATCTCGAGACGCAAACAAAACTCGATCGAATTACGCGGGATCAAGGCGCATTCGATACACCATAACTCAAACAACTGCGTGCCAATTGATGCGAGGACCCGCGTGATTTCACGGATCTATCCTCGAGCGCGCGCGCGCGCGCACACACGCACACATATACACACTCGGTATAAGCCGGTTTGCGCGAAAGTGTGGGTGTTCTCTGCAACGCAGAGAAGAGAAAGCAAGCGTGGCGTTAATTCGCGTAATGCTGATTTATGCTCCGATTCAGGATGATCTTTTTTTAATCGATCGCTCGTCGACGCGTGCACAGCCTTTGTGCGCGGCCATCGTCGCGCTCGAATTACTCCCATCGTTCCCAAAGTGCACAACTTTTGCACTCGATTCTTCTTTTCCACGTCGTGCGCGCTGTGTCCTCCAATTCCATTTACCGTTGATTAATTCGTGATTCCAGGACGAATCTCTTTACCCCATTACGATATTAGAGGGGAATTAGAAGAATTGTAAGAGAATTGATCGCAAGCTTTTGTTTCTTCTTTTTATCAAATTAATTTTGTTAATTTTTTTAATCTTGTAAAAAAATAATGTAACAGCGATGTGATGATTCGTAGCGAGTATAATAAGTTTGGACACGTGTCTACGAACGAAGATTCGACGGGGTAATAAATCCTCAGCTCGATATAATAAATCGTGGGAGGTGTATTCGTCGTAATTGGGATACCCGGCTTACTTTCACTCGGAGGTTAGTCACTCGGCTAGGACACGGATGGCGGATGGCGGGGTTACGGTGGAAGGCTCTTACAGTGGAAGTTCCGGGTGCCTCGAAGTGGCCATAAACTCCCTTTCTGCTTCTGTCTCATCGCGTTTTATTACGGTGTATGCTCGTTTCATCAATGAATATAAACTGTACAGACGATTTCTAAGGGATACTTAAGTTAAAGCATAGAAAATAAACGAAGAACCTCGAAGCGGCTTCAATATCGCGCCAATGAAAACCGTTTTTCTTCTTCAATTAAGATCACAATTAATCACTTCACTTTACTTTAAACTACTTCGAATCCATCATTGATTCGAAATTTCACGAGTTACCTCTTTTGTGATCCACTTGGCGGGGAAATCGTGATTCACCACGCCAAACCACACGCACTGAATAATAACGGAACCGTTATCCCACATGGAACACTCTATCTCTCTAACGACGTCCAATTAGAGAACGTCTCTAGTAGTAATCCAAGCGAAAGGATGCAACAACAACGTGGGTCACGAGTGGTCACCACGAGGATTGCGTCCACCCCCTCCTTAATCGAAACTTTCCTTCGCTTCTCCCCAAAATCGCTTCTCGATCCTCGCTCGAATACAACGCTTCGAGTTACACAAGAGCGAGGCTTGGCCACCCTTCCAGGCGAGGGAGCGGATCCAAGAAGAGGAGAAATTCACAAGCACAGAGAGTTTAAATACCACCGGGTCCCGATACCGTGGCGAGATCGAGAGAGGCAATTTTCGGCCGAGCCCTCCTCTCCTCGAGGATAAGAAAGATCCGTTCCTTCTGGAGAGGAAGCGGCACGAAATCCTGCGGGGTAAGTCGATGGATCCAGCCGCAATTACGGGAATATCCACGTCCTCATAACGTTGCATCCTTCGCCCGTTGCACCTGCCGCTCCAGCCAGGCTGGTTTCTCTCCTCCAACCACTCCTC
>NW_006263577.1:79943-86003 GCF_000469605.1 Apis dorsata
CTTCTTCTTCTTCTTCTTCCTCTTCTTCTTCTTGTTTATCTCTTGCTCCATCCTGCGCCCCCCTCTCCCTTCCCCCTCCTCTCCTGCCGCTTCTTCGTTTTTGCCTATCGTCCTCAGCCGCTCGGCGTCTTCCTTTCGCCCTTGCACTCCCTCCTCCGAGTATAAACCTCTTCTCTCCCTCCCCTCTCCTCCTGCCTTCTTGCCCCCGAGGCAATGCACCTCCGAACGAACGTTGACCTCCTCGCTCGGCCTCCTCTCTGTGTGTGTGTATGTGTGTGTGTGTTCCTCGGATGCTCGCTGCTCCTTCCTCTTCTTTCTCTTCTCCGTCTCTCTCTCTCTCTCTCTCTCTCTGTCTCTTTCTCTAGAGAGTGCTTCTATTTTCTTGGGCCTCGCGCGTTGAACGCCGCCAGGAATAAACCGACCAAGAGAGCCTCGACTCGAGCGGCTCTCGCTCCGGGCCATCGGTGTGGAATCTCGATAAGCCGCGTGGAGAAATTAATTGGCCGGCCTCGAAAACGAGCCTACCCCCGAATACGATCGTTCGAAGCCCCCCCCGTCGGAATCGAGGGGGGGATATGGTGTATATCTTACGGTTATAGGAGAGTTTTGCGTTTGATGCGTTTATAAACCGCGTATAAACCGGGGGATATGAATAAATTGGTATCGACCTGTCGATCGAGCTTCCTGTTGCTTCAATGTTTCTTTCTTCCTGTTTGTGGATGGGATATCTTAAAGTTTCTTTTTCTTCTTCCTTTCTTTCTCTCGTTCTATATCTTTTTGTTTGCTTTGGGGGGAAATAAATTTGAAATTTGTACGAATGAAGAGAACAATTTAAATCTCTATAGTGGATTAACCCTTTGCGCTCCGCCAGTTGAATCGATGCGGCAATATTCGAATGGCGACAATATTTATTTATGCTTGATTTCTTTAAAATGTCGAATAAATTCTTAAACTCTATAATCTTATAAAGTGTGGAATAATATGCTATCGAATGGTTAGATTTTTTTATTTCAAATTAGATCACGGATCGAACTGTATTTTCGATGTTGTTTTGAATTTGACAGTCGTAGGAATATTATTTTCAAAGTTTTTGAGTTTTGTGGAATACGGTAATGAAATTAGTTCGAGCGAGGATGAGTTTGATTTTTCGTTATTAAATAACGAAATTATTTCTATTCGTTAAGAAATTGACAATAGAGGGAAGGAAAATAGAGATGTAGTAGAAGATGAAAAATAAGAATAATAATGAGAGTATATTATTTATTGTAAGGTTGCTCTCAATGAAATAAGAAAGATGAAAGACATCAAATGAAATTTTATCACGATGCTTGACAAACCGAGGATGCATCTTGGTAATTACTTTATTATTAAAATATCGCACAAAATAATATATATAGACTTTAATATCCAACAAATTTTCTTTCTTTACATATAAAGATACGTAAAATATTAGAATATAAAAGTTTCATACGTTAATTCGTGCGTGAAGTCATTTTAAGTTAGCTAAGAAATTCATCGAAGGGGTGCGGGAAATCTGGAATTGTTGATTCCAAACAAAAACAAAAGGATAAAATTTGAGAATCTGAAAATCTCAATTCTTAATTCAAACGAACTTTATCTTAAAGAAACGAGGAGAAATAGAAAAAATCGAATTTAGAGAAGTTTGAAAAATCATTTATTTCGAAGTTCGACGGAAAGATATCTCGATATCGCATCGAAAAACGTTCGCAGCGAAACTTTCGAAAACTCCACTCGTCTTTCGAGTTTTCATCGAACGTCGCGAATTAACTTCTGCGTCAGTGAACAACAGGGACGAGTGCAAAACTGTTCCACGCCTTTGATGCCCCCACGGAATCACGGGGGTCGGTTAATTGCAATTAAGAGCGGTTCCAATGGCGACGAGAGGACGATCCGTAATTGTCATTCACGCGCTCATTATCCTGAAAATCGAAGGAGCATTAGGCCGCAGAAGTAGAATCATCGGAATAGGCAGATATGACGTGAAAGTCTCCATTGTTCTCCCGTATTCGCGCGTTTAAAGGCGCGAGATGAAAATTGGGTCAAATAGCGATTAACCTCGTCCAGAGAGAGAGAGAGAGAGAGAGAGAGAGAGTGGTACGTGAGCAGCTGAACGAGCGAACTCGTTGAAAAGGACAGGCGCGCCAAGTGAAGAGGGATCCGTCTTTGAGACGTCGATCGTGAGAGCGAGAGGAGGAGAAGGGTGGATGATGACCCTCTCTTCGGACTAAGACCGTGTGGACCGTCGTGGTAGAAGAAGAAGAAGAAGAAGAAGAATCTTTCGACGTGGAGTTCTCGGTGTTCTCGATGAAATTGAGAACGGTGGAACGCTTTTATGCTGATTGAAGGGATGGTGTTTGTGCTTTGGATTTTCTCGGGCGTGGTTTGTTAATATCATATCGGGATTGGAAACGATTTTGGGAACAAGAGATGGACGAAATTGGAAAGATTCGAGCTAGATATAAAAATACTCGAATAATTATTCGAACTCGTTCAAAAGTCAATTGAAAATTATAAAACTTCGAAATTTTAATCAATTCTGAAGAGTTTAATCGGAAAATAAATTAAATTCTCTTTTTTAATTGTAGTAATGTAGATACGTGAAAGTTTTATGATTCGATAATTTTGATTAATCGTTTATTTTTATTAATTTGGATCAGTCGAATTTTCGTTGTGAACTTTTATTATAGGGGGGTCAATAACTGTTATACGTTTTCTATGAACAGATTTATATCGACATATTGGACTTCATTGGTGGTGGCACGTTAAAAAGACTTTGAAATAAATTCTCGGAACTTTAAACGTCCATTTAATCGTTTCTATTAAATCAATCTCTCGTTAATCTCTGTGATCAAAATTAAATCGAAAAACTCTCACGATTCGCTCAACATCATCGATTATCATCAATTTTCATCAACATTCACGACACCAAAACTTCGCAAAACATCCGCGTTTCCTCGTCGCCTCGTCGTCTTCTCATCCTCCAGAGGGGCGATTCCTGGATCGCGACCAACGACCCCCTTCGTCGAATCAAACGGGATCGTCAATCGCGAGTGATGCTCCTTCCTCGAGGAGGGTCCTCGAGGGTTCCGTTTACACGTCAGGAACATTGAAGGAGTGTCTGCCCTCCACGTCGATCAACCATTCCGACAGATTCCATCTGGATCAAAGGACACCATCACCACGCGTCCCAATTCCCAGTTCTGGGGATCGATTCGAAATTCCAAGGACCACCCCCGCCCCTCCTATTCGCCCCTTCGATCGGATACGCGGCCGAGTAGAGTCGAAATAAAGGGGAGAGTTTCGATTGATTAATTAATCGCAGATTAACCCATCGATCTCGATCGATACGATTTCTGTTCCCCTGGGACTTTACTTGGGAAGGGTTGAAATAGGGAGAGTTCTCGAGAAATATGATATTTACTTCCGTGATTACGGGGGAAATACGATACGTTTGTTCGTTTCCATAGCACGGAAATGGTGCTTTCATATGCAACAGGTAGGGAGGGAGTGACCTAATCGGATGGAATTCGTGGGGAGGGAGGGGATATTTGTTTGGAGAGGATGTTTGGTAATTATGTTAGAGCAGTTTGATTATATTTAGTTTTAATAATTTCGAAATATTTCTTTATTATATCTTCGTTGTTTCTATTTATTTTTTTATAATACTTTGGAAATTTTGCAAGATTCATTCGCTTGTTTTTATTATACGGTTGTGATCAATCGAAAAGCTAAAGAAAGAATGTTAAATACTTTATTAAAATATTTCATTTCGCTCTTCGATTTATTTATCGAAGATAAAGAAGCGAGGAAGGGTGTATACTCAAAGGGAGTAGATTGAAACGAAACAGCAATCGATGCTTGTCCAATCAACATCCCTCTCGAGTTCCCTCTCAAACGAATGCATAATACCATCACAACGATTCATTAACTTTTCCCGTGACCCGTTTCGCGGTTTTTTGGCTCCTCCTATTCGCGCAATAATTATCCATTTTCATCTCGTTATCTCCATGACACGATTATCATCTGTGCCGTACCTATTCAACCGCGACGTCGCCTTCGAACAAAAGCGACCCAATTATTTGCAATTGTTGAAAGGAAAAATAGAAACTATTAGAAAATCCTTTCCTTTTTCCTCCCCTTTTTCGTTGAGAAATCACTTTTTCGTCGTATTTTTTTGAAATGATCGTTCAAGATCAAAGATCAAAGCGAAAGAAATTTTCCCCACGAAAATGAAAAAAGTGTAATTCTAATCCACCTTAAAAAGTCTCGAACAATCATAAGCATAACGTTGAACAAATTTTCCAAATATTCCTTTACTTCGTCACGCGCATTTTCCCGAAAATAAGAAGAAAAAAACGAGGGAGGATAAATGAATTACGCGGGTGGAACAATCGGCGCACACGGTTGTTTAACGCTGCACGCAGTCCTTTCAATTGCACGCCACGGCCCTTTGATCGCCGCTTGTCCCTCGTTCGCGCGGAATTTTCATCGCGGCGGGGGAAAACGGGGAAGAGGGTTGGCGCGCACCCCGGGTTGGGTCGCGGTGTCGTAACGAATGGAGAACAATGGAGCGCGGATGGATAATCTTTCACGGTTTCGCGTACAATGGCGCCACGCTGGCGACGCGTTCGCTTTTTCCAGACGAGGATCCGTGTGTGCCACCCCCGTGCGATGCGCATGTGGTCGACGAATGTGTCGAGAAATGGAATTTTCGAATGGGGGAAAGCAGTTGTTGACCTTTTTTCTTTTGTTTTGTGCGAGCGATTCGTTCGATTTTTGGAGGGATGTTTGGTTCAAGATATTGTGTGGTTATGAATGAAATATTGATTGCTGTTTTTGGGGTTTTTCTTTTTTTATTTATCGTTTTGTAATACCATCCAACGTTCGAGGAGTTTTTGAGGTATCGTGTTACTGATACTGTATGGATATTTGATAATTTCTATTTCTTTGGATTTGTAAGCTATGAAAATTGATCGATATTTTCTTTTTTTTTTTTTCTTTTATTTTGAACAAATTCCAGAATTCCAGGAATGTCTGAAGGTATTGTAGATTTTATTTATTTGGATAATTCATATGTTATGCTTTTAATTGTATTTCGATTAATTATTGTGTTATTATTAAAGACGAAATTTGAAAATATTTTCATAACGCATTGATTCGAATTACGATGGATGGAAAAAGTATTAATAATACGAATAGAACGATAATACAGGTTGTTATTCAAGAGTTTGCAGTCACTATTGAATTATTACATATTTAAACGTGACGCAAAAACGACGCGAAAAATAATTTGCTACATCTCTTGGATCTGTTTATTTAAGTAGATGTATTGAATGGAAAAATATTTTGCTAACGTACTATTACTATTCTCCGAAATTGGATGATGCGTATTTCGCGATAATCCTTGAGAAACGGGTGCTAAGGAAAATGGAGAAGATTCCATGAAAGCTTGGCTTCGAGAAATGGGAAGAATACTTGAAAGAGAATGAAGCCATGCGTTTGAATAAATATTCATAAAAAAAATAATATACAGACGTGTATTGTCTTTATCTTTCACCGTACATCGTACACGGGCGCATCAAATATACAGTGCAATGGCTGGATGTGTCCTGACTTCGCATACCATGAATGAAAAATTTACAAATTTTTTTCCAGATAGCTAAAACGTGATCCTGCGCTTTTGAATGATGACGTATTTCTCAAAAAATTCCACGATATCACGAGCAAATTTCGAAATACAGGTTTTATGGAAGAAAAAAAAATTTTTTTTTATTTATCGTCGACGAGAAACATTGAAAAAAAATATATAAATATCCTCTAACGTTTATTGGATCAAACATATATACATGTATTTTTATTATTGGTAAATACGATAAGAATGCTGGGGGAAAAAAAAAATGTTCGTTTCGTTAAACTGACGTTGATTTATCGTCGAAAGTTGTATTTTTTGAGGGACGCTACGAAAATATCGTCGAATCCGACTGTCTTTTTCGCGATGATAAAAAAAATTCCCTCTGCCAAAAAAAAAAAAAAAAAAAA
>NW_006263577.1:86148-86583 GCF_000469605.1 Apis dorsata
TATCAACAAATCCGTAAAAATTAATCCCCTTGCGAGATCCTTTATCGAGTTTAGCTCGGCATCGAGTTTTAAAGCAAGTTTTATACCTTCTATATCTCCGCTGACCAAATCAATTTTTATCGCGGCAAACACGCTCGTGAGATAATTCTTACGCGAGACCAAATACCAGATATAATAATAAGACGTGTGATTAAAAATTCGCATAAAAATTCAATTCAAAATTCAATTTCGTTTCGAGCTTAAATATCTTAAATAACTAACAACAATCGAAGGATCGATCCGTCTGAAATATTTTTGACGACAAAAATTTCTTTTTAAATTAATTTCTCTCACGGATATTTTTCCCAGAACCCGGCAAATCTCCCCCCTCCCCCCTCTCGCGAGAAATCCCCGGCATTTCCACCAATCGCGCCGTTACACGGGAGGAGATGCCCA
>NW_006263577.1:86967-93572 GCF_000469605.1 Apis dorsata
GAGGAAGAAGTTTTCGGTAATTACCAGCCGCTACAAAGCCGCGCCGCCTCCGAAACCCGCGAGAACAGCCGAAGGACACGGAAAGATAATGCGATAGCCGCGGAGAAAGACGAATTTCTGAACGATTTTCGACCGCTTGTGGAGAGAACACGGCGGAGAAAGGGGTGGCGAGAACGAGAAAAGTGGTTGGTTGTGATGCAACGCCGCCGTGAAGTAAAAATTGTCGCTGTAATGAGATTTATGGCGATCAAAAAAAAAACGTGGCCGCGATTACTCTCTCCTGCTTGTCTTGGTTGCTTCTCTCTTTCTCTTCTCTTGCTTTCCAACGAAAGATTTTAATTTCGCTGCAGGATGGTATTAAGAACGCCTCTTCTGGGAATCGATCCTCGGTATATCTCCGATGGTCGATGGTCGAGGCGCGTGACGTATCATTTCGAAATCGTTGAGCATATTTCTTGTTGAACATATTTCTTGTTTTTCGGCATTCGGATTAGGGATGGGGTTAAAAACTGTGCGAGCTTCGCTGTGTAATTTTACCAGGAAGAGAGGGGAGGAGGAAGACTGAATTTTGCGCGATACGTGTAATCTGTTTCGGGTGAAAAATTGGAATATGTTTTGGAATTGAGGATTCTGCAATGCTGTTAAAATTTGGGATATTTATTTCATTATTATATAATCGATGTTGTTTAAAATTTAATTTCGAATATATTTATATTTATATTTATATTTTCGAATAATTTGAGCGAACTCGAAGAAAAATCCAGACTTGAATATCACTAATTTATTAATAAATTTATTAACAATTTAATAATAATGCTAATATATTTTGTATTATGAAATTTTTAATTCTGTGAGGCGATTAAATAAAACATCTAAAGATCCTCACTCGAAGAAAAGTCCAGAGTTGAACGCCACGAATATATTACATATTACGAAATTCGTAATTCTCGAATTCTGGGATGCGATTAAATTTTTATTTAAAGAAAAAAAAAAAAAAAAGACTCGAAGAAAAATCCAGAAACACCACGAATATATTATATATTTTTATATATACGAAATTTTTAATGCTCGAATTTTGCAATGCGATTAAATTTTACTTAAAAAAAAAAAAAAGAAAAAAGAAAAAAAAACTCGAAGAAAAGTCCAGAATTGAAATGCTACGAATATATTATATATTACGAAATTTTTAATTCTCGAATTCTACGATTAAATAAAACACTTAAAGATCCTGAATCATATTGGAAGAAAAATCCAGAAAAGGCCACGAAAATATTACATATTACGAAATTCGTAATTCTCGAATTCTGAGATGCGATTAAATTTTTACTTAAAAAAGAAGAAAAAAAAAAAAAAAGAACTCGAAGAAAAATCCTTGAATGCTACGTAGTCTAGACGCTGTGCTATCGTGTTTTTCGTACCTGCACCTAGCCAGATAGGATCGGTACATCGATATCCGTTCGCTAATACACGACATGACTCGCGTCCGAATGAATAATTATTTCATCAGACAGAAGATAGCCGCGCGCAGATGATATCACGGGGAGAGTTGGATCGTCCGGGGAAGGACGGTTTGATCGTTTTTCTTCTCGGATAACGGTCCCGAGTGTTGTACGCAACGGGGGCCATTGTCTGCGCTAATGGGACGCGCGATAACTCATCGAAACGAATACGATTCGTATAAAATCTAATAACGGATAACACCGAGTGGTCAAAGTTGGCCGAGTTGTTGTTATTGTTGTTGTTGTAGCAGTTTATTATAGCGAACTATACACGCGGTTTCGATTGATTTACTTCAACATTCGAGTTATTATTTTTCTCCAACTTCGAGAAATACTTTTCTTTGCTCGTGCTATATATATAGCTGATTATTAACTGAACGAAGGTGGATGATCGATTATTCTATTAAAGAAAGACAACTGTTACGATAGAGGATAATAACGGTAAATTTTCGTCGTGAGATATCGTGTAGTATATTATATTACTTCTTCGTATATCAGTTTCGTTCCATTTAACCGAGACATATAATGATTGTAAAGTTTTCGTAGATCAAGTAAATACGACGATATCTATATCTTTACGCTCCAACGACACTGTTGATCATTCTTATATCTCGTTACAACCCTTGCAACTATTCGCACCATTTTACTCTCGAATCCAAAATACGTCGATCCAAAATAATCGCACAATTCTTATAAAAAAATTAAATCTCGTCGACTTTTTGGTAATCTACTATCTTCTAAATATAACACTGGCATAAATATCCGATTCTCCAAGAGGAATAAAAAAAAAAGTTATACATAATATCCACGTATCCAAAATAATCGCACAATTCTTATAAAAAAATTAAATCTCGATTTTTTGGTAATCTACTATCTTCTAAATATAACATCGGCATAAATATCCGATTTTCCAAGAGGAATAAAAAAAAAATTATATGTAATATCCACGTCGATCCAAAATAATAGCACAATTCTTATAAAAAAATTAAATCTCGTCGGTTTTTTGGTAATCTACTATCTTCTAAATATAACACCGGCATAAAAATGTCCGATTCTCCAAGAGGAATAAAAAAAAAAATTATATGTAATATCCACGTCGATCCAAAATAATCGCACAATTCTTATAAAAAAATTAAATCTCGTCGGTTTTTTGGTAATCTACTATCTTCTAAATACAACACCGGCATAAAAATGTCCGATTCTCCAAGAGGAAGAAAAAAAAAAATGATATGTAATATCCACGTCGATCCAAAATAATCGCACAATTCTTATAAAAAAATTAAATCTCGATTTTTTGGTAATCTACTATCTTCTAAATATAACACCGGCATAAATATCCGATTCTCCAAGAGGAATAAAAAAAAAAAGTTATATATAATATCCATGTCGATCCAAAATAATCGCACAATTCTTATAAAAAAATTAAATCTCGACTTTTTGGTAATCTACTATCTTCTAAATATAATACTGGCATAAATATCCGATTCTCCAAAAGAAATAAAAAAAAAAGTTATATATAATATCCACGTCGATCCAAAATAATCGCACAATTCTTATAAAAAAATTAAATCTCGACTTTTTGGTAATCTACTATCTTCTAAATATAATACTGGCATAAATATCCGATTCTCCAAAAGAAATAAAAAAAAAAGTTATATATAATATCCACGTCGATCCAAAATAATCGCACAATTCTTATAAAAAAATTAAATCTCGACTTTTTGGTAATCTCCTATCTTCTAAATATAACACCGGCATAATTATGTCCGATTCTCCAAGAGAAATAAAAAAAAAAGTTATATGTAATATCCACGTCGATCCAAAATACTCGCACAATTCTTATAAAAAAATTAAATCTCGACTTTTTGGTAATCTACTATCTTCTAAATATAACACCGGCATAAAAATGTCCGATTCTCCAAGAGAAATAAAAAAAAAATATAGAAGGAGCGAGTAAAAGTTAACGTGGCATTTGCTCCAACGACGAAAAGATCAATTGACATTTCAGAGCACGGGAGGCGTCGAGTATTGATTTCATCGATTGTGCAACGTTGGCTAGGCTCGTGACTCACGGTTGCAAGGGTGCGAAAATATTTCACCACGATCCTAACCAACCGATACGATCCATCCCCCCTCCCGCGGAATCGTTTCCAATCGTTGCACAATCCTCGTACATCCCGTACGAGGATGCTCAACGATTCTCGATCGAACCACTCGAGTTAAACTCCTCGAGGATCGGATCCTTTGAAAAAACGCGTCTCAGAAGAGGGAGCCGGGACTTTTCTTTGAAAACATAGTGTGTTTTGATGAATGTGATACTTCGTATTCGAGTCTCTGTTTGTTTGTTCTATTCACACATTCTCGATACGTATCGCGCATCGGATGAAAAGAGAAGATACTTGGGAAGATAAAGACAATGTTCCGTCTTGTTGTTATTAACGCGAGATAATCCGATGATAAATATCAGATTGCGTACTTCGTTGCTGAATGTCAGTGTGATTCGAGCGGAGTTCTTATTAACTCGTTGAAAAAGTAAAATTAAGTTAAAAATTTCGAACAAAGTTAAGCGATTACTTATTAAATTGCTCGAGTTATTCGTAGCTATCGTAGCAATTATTATTATGTTTTGAAAGATAAATTATTAAAATAACTTCAACTGTTAAATTTTGCCTATCATTGCGATGTTGAGATGATAGTAAAAAATTATTGAGTCAGATCGAATCGTCGAATTGTATTTACAAACAATCGATTATTCGAAATTCGATTCTCGAAATTTTCTCGAAAAATAAAAAACAATTTTAGAGACAATTTTTATGGAGAATTGTTCTTTCGCGTTAATTATCGTTATCTCTTGATTAATGCCTCCCTTTCGATATTTTGCTCCATGAAGAAATCTAAGAATTATCCGCAGAAGTAATATCGAATCAAAATCTCGGACTGCTCCATCTCCGTGTATAACGTGTAATAATAGTTAAATGTTGCAACAACGTGAGGGCAGAAATGGGCTGGGGTTTAAAGGTTAATTAATTCGAGTGTCTCGATTTCCCAACGAGCCCCGACTTTCGTTCCGGAATACCGTGGAACCACTCGAGCATCCCAGCAACGTATCCCTCGATTCATTCCAGCTAGCTGGATACCAGACGTTGATTTTATGATAATTGCACGTCGGATTGAACGTGGAGAACGTTTGAAAGGCAAGGCCAATAGCGCCAGTTCCTCGCCGAGGAACGTGCTCCCCTATGATTTATGCTCGCAATGAAACGCGCACACTCCCCTTCAGGGGAAAAGATGAAACCGTGTTATTGGAATTATATCGCTTGCCAATAAACCGATCCATCTATCAATTCCTTCCTAAATATTCGACGAGGTGGAAATGAAAATCTTGGAACAGAGGACACTAGTTTTTCCAATCCAAAATTCTATTAACCCTTTGCACTCCAGGCCAAACTTAAAATGATTCCACGCACGAATAAAACTTTTATATTTTAATATTTTGATAATAATTACCAAGATGCATCCTCGGTTTGTCAGGGTAAATATCGCGATAAAATATCTTGGTTTGGTGTCTTTCATCTTTCTTATTTCATTGAGAGCAAATTTTACAATTTTAATAACGTGCTCTCGCTATCTATTATTCTTATTTTTTATATTATATCTCTATTTTCCTTCTCTCTATTTTTGTTATTTAATAACGAAAAATCAAACTCATCCTCGCTCGAACTAATTTCATTACCGTATTCCATGCTTACAAAAAACTTTGAAAATAATATTTCTATTCCTACGACTGTCAAACTCGGTCGAAAATATAGTTCTATCCGATTTTTGATCTAATTTGAGATGAAAAAATTTAACCATTCGATATTATTCCATACTTTATAAAATTATACATGTAAAGAGCTTAAGAATCTATTCTTGAAGATATTTTTAAAAAATCAAATATAAATAAATATTGTCGCCGTTCGAATTCGCATCGATCCAAATAATGACAGTCACCATTCGAGCACAAAGGGTTAAATCCACGTCTCAAAAACGAAGAATCATTTTTTACGATTCAATTCTCATGTTCAAAAACTGAATATTGCTCGATTTTTCCAAGCTGTCTAATTCCAATATGTATCCTTTGTCAAAAACTTTTCAAGTCATATTCACCGTTACCTGTCGTCCCACCTCACAAATCGCAGGCACAAAAGTGACTATCGATATCCACTCACGCAGGTGGCGCAACCCTTCGTGATTACATTGTTGTTAACCGTGACGCGTTGAGAATAACCGGATCGTATATCAAAACGCGTCCCGGATCTCGCGACCCTTTCACCTCGCGATCAAGGACTTTGTCGAGGACTCGTTGATTTGTGCTGCTGCCCTTTCAACCCCCATACGATGCTCGCAACATCTTTCTCCGAGCATCCTTGGCTCAATTCCGCCTTATTGAAACGATGGATAAGGCGGAACCGCGAATTTCACGCCGAATTGGAAATAGACCGATTTTAGACCCTTTGAATACGGATTGCTCTCGGTCGATTTCTCTAGCGATCATTGGTTTACGGAGCTGATATCGTCCTCACAGTGATTCGAAATGTCGGGGATGGAGATTTCGTGAGAATCGAGGAATGGATGTTACAGGATTTTATTGAAGATTAATTTGTAGTTAGAACGACAAATCGATCGAAAGGTAAACAAGAATAGAAAATTGAATGTTTAACTTGTCAGAGGATTTCATCGTGTCACCGTAATTAACCAAATCAAATTATATCAAGGATTATGGAAAAAGTTTATCAAGAAAGATCATTTTTATCTAGTATTCAGGATCAACAATTTAACCCTTTGATGAGAATGATAATTCTAAGGCAGTTAAATTAATGCGGAAATTTCAAACGGTGACAATATTTGTTTATATTTGTTTAAAATATTGAATAGATTCTTTACGTGTAATCTTACAAAGCATGGAATAATATACTCGAATGGTTAGATTTTTTTATTTCAAATTAAATCACGGATCGAATTATATTTTCGAATAGTTAATCCGAATTCGACAGTCGTGGAAATAGAAATATTATTTTCAAAGTTTTTTGTAAGCATGGAATACGGTAATGAAATTAGTTCGAG
>NW_006263577.1:93752-99008 GCF_000469605.1 Apis dorsata
GAATAATGAAATTACTTCTATTCATAAAAAAATTAACGATAGAGAAGAAAAATAATGACGAAAATTTTATCGCGATACTTGCCCTGACAAACCGATGATCTTATTAATTACATTATTATCAAAATATTAAAATTCTTTCTTTGACGTATAAAGATACATAAAATATTAGAATATAAAAATTTTATACATTAATTCGTGCGTAAATTTTAAATTAGCTAAGAAATTCATCGAATTCGGGTGCGGTGTTGTTGGTTCGGCCGAGCGAAAAAAGGCTTGAGTTAAGTGCAAAGAGTTAACATCCCTCGAGCAACGGAATAAATATCTGCACCTAACAGAAATAAACGGACAAATAATGATCCAATATCTCCTCTTATCCTCGCTTTATCAAAAAAAAAAAAAAAAAGATTCAACGTTTCAGAATTTCCAAAAAACAGAGAAACAGAGTCTCGTGGAAAATTCCGTCTTTCCGGTTGCCAGGCCTCAGGTTGTCTCCAACAGTCGTGATCTTTTTCCCTCCCTTTGATCAAAAGTCTTTCCCCAATCAGGGGATTGATTGCTCGAGATGAAACGGAATCCATCCGCCGTCCGATCGGATTGCATTACGAACGATGGCCAAGCTGAATGCCAAATCGCCGCCGCGATTCTGTTTGTCCCAGAAATGCTAACGAACTGCCAATGCGCACCTTCGACGGCCAGCCAGACCGCCTTCAAAGCTTCTTGCAAATCCCTCCTCCCCTCTCGAGCTTTCACCAGGGCCGTTCACCTGAAATCTCGCCAGAGTCTCGATCGCTAAGCCGAAGATCTCGAGCGGATTCGATGAATACACCCCGTTAAACTATCGGCTCGAGGGAGGGTGGGAACAAAGGAAGGCTCGCGCCTTTTCTTCCTCGCTCTGGAAACGAGATTTGGGGATATATCTCGGGAACAACGGGCCCGTGGAGCCGTTCTTCTGGGGTAGCGGTTCTCCAAGTCCAATCTACGATTTTTCAGAGTCGAAGGTGATCTGGTAAAAGTTTCGAAAAAATAAAATAGTTTTGGAAAGAAAAAGGAAATATTTAGATTGTTGCGTCTTCAAATATGAAAAATGAACATTAGCCGAAACGAACTCTTATTTCCTCAAAGAAATACAAGAAATTGTCAATCGATATACTTGTTGCGTCACGATCCAATTTTGTATTTTTTTTTTTTTTTCGAGGTATATCTGATCGTTATCCTGGAGGGGAAAATGGAGTTAGAGACGAAGAAGGAAGCGTAGGATTTACCGCGAAACGAAGGGGAAAACTTGTCCCGGGGAGTCGTAAATAACGGATAATCCGGGTGTAATTCATATTTTACGAGGATGCGAGGCCGGTTCGATCTTCTTCGAGTAATCGAACGTGCGGCGTAGAGTTTGAGCGTGGTAAGCGTGTAAAGGATATAGCGTGGATTGATCTATGCGTCGTGACTCCGGAAGGTGACTTACATGGCTGGCTTGGAAAAGGAGCGAGATAGTGAAAGTTGAATTGCGAGGCGAGGGAAGATATATACAGTAGCGGATGGAACTTTGAGTCGACTAACTTCGTGATAGATTATACGCGCCCGCTATTGAATTATGGGGAGGGAAAAAATTGTGCAATGACGTTTAAGAAGCTCAAAGTCACTTTTTACGTAAGCTATTTATATTGCTGTTTGAATGTAAAATATGCAAAAACAGCTAAGAATTTTTAGAATACGCGCAATTTTTTTTTATGTATACGAAAAATACACAAAATATTCAAAGTATAATTATTGCAATATTCGAGGAATGAAAAACAAATCTTTACTTTTTTAATAATCTAATAAATCTCTATTTCAATGATTTAATTTTTGTGAGGTTATAAATAAAAAAAATTCTTTCTTCTAATTCGATTAATAATATACAAAATATAAAGTTTTTAAATATACTTAAAAAATTATTCTATAAAACGAACAGATTCACCTTACACAATAATTTATTCCCACGTCGAGTTAACAATTTAAAAGTACGGAAAATTAAATATTCGCGTATAATAAATCGGTTTAGTAACCAGCGAAAAGGTTAACGAGCACGTGAGCAACGTGACATAACCTCAACATGGACGGGATCCATCCGCTCGAGATCTCGAACCGGTCAATCCGTACCCGGAAACTAATTCGAAGTCCCGATTCGAGCACCCGGCTTCCGTGAAAAACCGTGCTCCTGGGTGTTCCGTATTATTCGACCTATCTCGGCGATAAATATCGGCGTGCACGCGGTGGCAAGCTCGTGGCGAAGCGCATGTACCCGCTACTACCGGCTCGGGAATATTTACACAGCCATTCGATTTATCGCCCCGATCCTTCTCCTCCCTCTCGCGCGAAAATTGAAATATATTTCTGGCCAAGCTTCGCTTCGATTTTATTCGCCCTCCCTATTCGATTCCATCGAATTTCGCCCTCTCCGATTGCTCGCCATTGATTCGTTCTAACGATCGACAGATGTCGTTCGCAACGATCGACGATTCGTAAGATGGTTTACCGTGAATTTCGCGTTATTGTGCGAATAAAGGCACGTTTGCATACACGTTATCTTCGTTATCCTTTCGTTATCACGAAAAAGGATATTCTATTAAGGATCGAGGTAATATATTTTTAATATATTCGTAATTTTTTGAAATTATTAAAATTATATTACACGGTCGAGAAACGGAAATAGTGATTTTGTCCGAGAAGTTTTGAGAGAAATCGAGAGTTGTTGTTGAATTACATTTTAATAGGGTTATGTTTCGAAACTGTTGTTTGCAAATATATATATATATATATGTATATATTACGGTGTGCAGTGTTGGTGCAGCGAAATTGGTGAACGAGGAGTTATGCTAAGTCGGTGTCATCACCCTATTGAATAGAATATTTATGAGAGCACTCGAGTAAGGATATTTTGAGAGCGACCTGGATATATCGATGGTTGGCATTAATCGTTTATCGATCGAGCCGAGAGTTGAGGTTAACCCTGGGAACACTGTACTGTTTCTGCGGATATTGTTTTAGGAATCTCGTTAGAAGGAAATGAATATTAATATCGAACGGATTTGTTTGCTTTCTACTAGCACACGATATTCGAAGAAATTATTAGAAAATTATTGAATCTCTCTTTTCGAATCTCTCGCTCTTTTCTTTTTTCTTCATACAACGATTCTCTTCTGTTCCATATTTTCGGTTTTACGATCGGATCGAATGTTTTTTCTGGGCGTAGAAGTAATGCCACGTGTCTATCTATATGTAAACGAATCGTAAAAAGAGGAGGAAGCAGAAGTTACAACGAGCGCAATACGAAGTCTCGTTCAGGCCCCCAGGATTTCCTTCCTGTTTGCTTCTCGTCCCCAGTTCGCGTCTCGACACTTTCCTCGCGTAGCGATGCACGCGAGTTGGACGAGAGAGTTTGAGGAAAGTTGGAGGTTGGATGAACTCCAGCTGCCGCCGTCGACCCCTGACGATAGTCGGTTTTACCAAGATCGATGCGCTCCCTCTTCCGGGGTATTTCCGACGTTACTGATGCATGCTGTTTAGAGATTTCGCGGAGTGGCGAACTAACTTGTAGATTCGGCAACGTGTAAACGCGGAGGAAATATGGAAGAGCGTAAATAAATTATCAAACAATATATTCGTATTATTCTACGTTATTTTCTTTTTTGATAATGCGTTAATTAGCATTGTTTGATTTATAAAAATAATTTTTAAAATTTTAAAAATTCACGATTAAACGAACGAGATAAAAATCTCTAAATTGTTCGTCGCGTTATTTAAATAATAAATTAACGCGCACGTGTACTATATGTGTATAATCAATTTTAATCAATGAAAATATTCGGATAAAAAGCACCTTCGACCTAGTTGTATTCGGTGATCAATGGACACTCGACAATGGGCGCTCGTCGAGTTTTGTAAAGCTTGGAAATACTATACTGACGGCTCGTAGAGAAAATTTATACGAATGTCCGCAAGGCACCTTTGGCTATGAAATTTGATCGAGAATAATAATTTGAAGAAGAGCGAGTGTATGTATCGATATTAAGAATAAGATGGTTCTATTTGAATGCTAATTGAAAACTGAAAGGAAATAATCGAATAAGGGATTTAAGAAAATTTGATAATAAATTTTGATGAATTTAAAATGTGTTTTATCGAAATATTAACAAAATTTCGATAATTATAATATATTACGTATTACGTAGTCGATGAAAAGATAATGGGTACGTGATATCATCGTGATTACAGCATTTGGCTCTCGATTGATGTGATTGGTGCTTGACAATAAATATTCTGTATTACGATATCACGGATATTACGGATGAATAATGCATGGTGCTTCTCTCATAAGCGTTATCCATAGATAGCCTCGACGCCTTCCTGATGGTAGGTAGTTAGGAACAGTTTTTCCAACATTGATGTAGTAACGATGAAGCAAGTAAATATCGCGCGCTTTCCCATAATACGGCCATGATTAATTATTACGGGTGTGTGTTGATACAGCAAATATTTGGATACCGCGTCTCTA
Organism: Apis dorsata; assembly: GCF_000469605.1. Lineage (NCBI taxonomy): Eukaryota > Metazoa > Arthropoda > Insecta > Hymenoptera > Apidae > Apis > Apis dorsata. The sequence goes on from NW_006263577.1 coordinate 98,287, forward strand.
TATATTCTTTCCTCGAATATTTGCCCTGCTTTCAGAAAATATTCAGGAATATCGATCGAAGGTAAAAATTTTGCAGCGAATATTTATTAAATTCGATAGAAATAACAAATTTTTTTATATTTACCCAAAAAAAAAAGATAAAGAATCTGAAAGATACCTCTCCACCACCAAACTGAATGAAATGAAAATATCTTACGTAGAGAAAAAAAAAACGAAACAAATCATTGAACCACGAAACGTGAAAATTAATCGAATATTATTTATTTAAAAAAACGAATATTTATTAAATTTGATAGAAATAACAAATTTTTTTATATTTACCCAAAAAAGAACTTAAAGATAAAGAATCTGAAAGATACCTCTCCACCAAACTGAATGAAATGAAAATATCTTACGTAGAGAAAAAAAAATACAAAACAAATCATTGAACCACGAAACGAGAAAATTAATCGAATATTATTTATTTAAAAAAACGAATATTTATTAAATTCGATAGAAATAATAATTTTTTTTATATTTACCCAAAAAAGAACTTAAAGATAAAAAATCTGAAAGATATCTCTTTACCAAACTGAATGAAATGAAAATATCTTACGTAGAGAAAAAAAAAAACGAAACAAATCATTAAACCACGAAACGAGAAAATTAATCCAAAAGATATTTGAGATCTTTGAGAAACAAATCCTTTCTTTTTTTTTTTTTTTTTTTCAAAACGAAGCTCA
>NW_006263577.1:99163-115632 GCF_000469605.1 Apis dorsata
GCGTTGTAAACCGTTTCCGTCGAAACGCGCGAATAATGCACGACGAACCGGTGCACGCGTGTCAAAGCGCGGGACAAAACGCGAGGCCGCGACGTTGAAACGCACGACGCGGCTTACGGTAGCCCGCCGCGGATTATGAGCTACTACTACGTACCCGATGAATTGAGGGGCGGGCGAACAATGAACGCGCCAACCAACTGAGACAAAGATGTATGTTCAGGCCGAGATTTTGTTCCGCGCGCCGGATATAAACGGATCGACGAACGCGACATATTCGTGGCGGGGAATGGAAATGGCGGCGTATGCAAAGTCGCCTCGTGATCCTGTTTCGAACGCGCGTCCCGCTCTTTGAACAGATTGCTGGTTTCTTGGGAATTGAACGAAGGGGAAGGAGGAGAAATTTTGCGAGTTTATTATCAGAGACGAGGGAATAGATTCGAATATTTTTTACACAAAATCTTTATTTTTCATATATCGTACAGAAAACAGTTTATCGCTGTTATTACACGCATAAGGTATGTGATCAACAAATTGAGAGATTCTTTAATGTGAGCTCAATTATTTTAATTATTATAGAATTACGTCAAATATATCACGTTATGCATTATACTCTTAAATAAGATACTAACTCTTCGCTCAAAGACATTTATAAAAGGATTGTTATACTTTCAACTTATTAATTGCAAAATAAAATATCATCGTTGCTTCGAGTTTCTTGTCAACGTTGAAACTTTTCATCGACAGATTCTTTGAATAATTTAGAAAAGAAAAAGCTGTACGTGATAATTTCAAAATATGAAAATATCAAAGGCAGCTCGAGACGAAACGGTAAAGGGCAGCGACACCTGAAAGGCCGATTCACGCCACCTCGAACGAAAACTTCTCTTCTCGATCTTCCCCGTCTCTTCCATTGCCTCTTTCTCAGTCGTAGAGAGAGAGAGAGAGAGGGATACACGGCCGAGCGTGGCCGGAAACCAACCCTCCCCATAGCAACTGCATCCCGATGAATACCGTTTGCCGGGACAAAAAGGCTGGCGCTGCGGGTACGAAAGTGAAAATAATTTAATTCGAAAGCGCGCCGTTCCGTTTCCTTTTGCTTTGGGTCCCCGATTGTCCCGGTGAATGTCGCGCGTTCCGTGACGTCGCGACGTGTAAAACGGCCGCCGCGTTCGGCGGCAGGAGGAGGGGAGGAGGGATATTGATGGCGTGTGGAAACACGGCGAGGGAGACGTGGATCGCGTATTGTGCGAAACATCGAACAAAAGGGACCACGATAAACAATTCCTGTTACAGTGGAGGAGAGACGAGAACACCCCATATTTCCAAGATAACTTGTGGTTCCGTCGACGGCAACGAGTGGTGGCTCGACGGAGAGAGGCGTGGTGTCTATTCAGAATTCACGCGACGCCGCCTGTTTTCCCTGTTTTAATGCGAACACCATTTCCGTGGTATCCGAGTTTCCAACTGGCTGGAACGGATTAGATTAGGCTGCGTGCGCGTGAAATAGGATTTTAATGATATTTCTTCCCTTTGGACGGGAGGGTAAACGTCTTTGGGACGGATCGAGCTGACGAGGGACATCTCGTGTGGGTAAATTAGGGAATTTGAACGGAGAGGGAGGATTCTTTGGATGATATTTTTGAGAATGCAGAGAATGGATTTTAAGTTTAATTTATTAGATGGTATTTACGAGGTTGGGGTATTAATATTTAGGGATGAAAAGTATTTGGAAATTAAGAAATTTGAACGGAAAGAAAGTTTTTGAAAATTTTTTTATTAAATTTTACGTTTATTTGCAAATATGACACTTTTTTCAAACCATAAAAATCAAACTCATGCGAAAGGAATAGATAAAATATTCTCTTAAAAATTATTCATAATTATTAAATAATACATTATTTTTCCAATACGAAAACAGAATTAAAATTAATAATAATTATATACGTATTTGCAAAAATATGACACTTTTTTCAAACTCGTGCAGAAGGAATAGATAAAATACTCTCTTAAAAATGATTCACAATTACCACCAAGTGTGAAAAGCTAAACGATCAGTGATATTTTTATCTTTCTTTTTTTAAAGCGACCTTTGACCGAGATTAATCATCGATCAATAATCAATTTCCTCCTCTCGTCTGTTACAGGTAAACCGGCCAAATTACAAGCAAACTTGTAAACAGCCTCATCAAAGTGAACCATTTCGATTGGACGACACTCTCCCAAAAGGTAGCCCACTTCCTCTAGATCGATTCTGCCTATACTCGATACGCGACTCGCCTCGAATTTCCGCATTTCCTCTCCGAGCCGATATCTTGATTTCGCCAGGGAATTCCGTCCGCGACCTCCTCTGGTTACGGATATGTTTATTCGACTGCAATACCTATTTGCATGCAATAACCTGGACTCACGCGTGATTTAGAGGGGTGGTTGACTCGTCCTGGCCTTTGATTCCGTTTGTATATATAAACAAGGCAGTTTGTCTCCGTAATGAATCGACGATCATCGCGAATATATTTATTCTACGATATAAACGCGATGTTTTGTGTCGAGAGCGAGGAAAATGTAAAGGTCCTCTCGGTTCGGGAGAAAAATTCGTGGAATTTTGCTTGGAACTTTTTCTATAAATATTATCGTTAATGTAACCACGCTATTTGCAGAGTGGTATTTGTTTCGTCTATCTTGCGATAGGGATCGAAAAGTGGATCCGATTGTTTTCGTAAAATTTTCTTTCCATCAAACGGGTTTATTTATAGAGGGATCATTGAATCGAACGCCTACTACTACTTTCGAAAATCTTCGATATCTCTTCAAGCGTTTTTATTCTTAATAATTTCGAGAGATCCAAGATATCTGAGAATGTTTTATTAGATCGATCGAAAGGAATAGGAAATAAAGAAAAATTAAATATATAATCAAAATCTATGTCAAATATATTATTCTTTAAATTTAAAATCTACGGATTATTGTTAAATTCGTTTTTGACAATTTTCATCGAGTATCACTACTTTATTTCATTAAACGTTTATTGATCGAGCACTTACGAGAAACTCGTTCAATCGATCGATCGATAAACCATTTAACTCTCAAGTGACTCGATAGATTCAGCGAATTTAGTTGCGATTTTGAGAAATTTTTGGTGACTTTCGACGAACCTCTCCTCGAGTCTAACTTCTTGGTGGTTCGAGAACTTTGCTTTTAACCGTGGCCGACTTTCATCGAGGAGTATACCACGGTTGAAAATTCGAAACATTTTGTTGACAAGTGGATATCGATCCGAATTTTATTAATCAGAAACGAGTTGATAAAAATTAAATACGAGTTTTTTGGATTATTGGAAAACGAAGGTTCGAATATAGGTACTTTTTGAAAAGAATTCAAAGGAGGATAAATAAGAAGAAAGGAGAATATCGATTGTAAGCTCAAAGAGAATTTTCGAGAATGATATAATTTTCTCTATTCATAGAGAATAAGTGAAAACGTTCACGTGGAATTTTCAATTTAATTTTGTTCCTGTTGTCGCAAAAAAAAAAAATATTTTCACAAATTTCAAACATTTTTCGCCTGAAAAATTTTTAGTTTATCGAAGAAGAAATATGTATTGATTTAATTTGGAAAAATTATTGTAACGATTTATAATTTTTAAAATGAACCATTAAAAATATTTTGATGCTTTTTAATCGGTAAATATAATTTATAATAATTTTAATAATAACTTTATCACGGCAAAATGGTAAAAGAAATAAATTCTAATTGAAATATTATTCACAACTTTACAAAATAGCTGGTACAATCATTTTGGTTAAAATTGGTATTTCAAAAATGAAATTTCATAAAATATTTTTACGATTTCAATTCGATTCGCGATATTTTCGACAAATTATTCAATTTGTCCATTTTTAATTTACAATAATTATATTTTGATATAAAGAAGAAAATGAAATATACAAAGGGAAACAAGCAAACGTGTAATACGATGTAACAATCGTGCCACATTCTACTAAAATTTCTCTTCTCTTCTGAATTTTGTTGCAAATTTCGGGATCGATATTTATAACAATTGAAAAAGTTTGTCGTTCAATAATATGCAACTCGAAATAAAAAGTTTTTTTTTTTTTTTTTGTTTCCCAGAACAAAATTACCGATTCGAATATAGAAGAATATTTTTCCCACGATTGGTGGTATTGCATACAATCGATAAATAAATCCTGTCGGTGGAATACTGTTTCGTTTCCATTGTTACGTAACGAATTTTTATCCAATGTTTATACATCTGGATTAAAAACTATAAAGTATTCAAGAAAAGACTCGTTCATGTCGCATTAAAGCTTAAGTTTTCGTGTAAATCCGTCGATTCTCGAAACGGATTGGCCAGGATACAATGACTGACTGGTCGAGATAAAAAAAAAAAAAAAAAAAAATTTTTCAAAAATTCAAAAAATATCGTTTGTATCGGGGTTCTGTAAACGAAAAAAAAAAAAAAATTTTTTAAAAATCCAAAAAATACCGTTTCTATCGGGTCTCTGTAACGAAAAAAAAAAAAAAATTTTTTAAAAATCCAAAAAATACCGTTTCTATCGGGTCTCTGTAACGAAAAAAAAAAAAAACTTTTTTAGCTCTGTACATCGCAGATAACTTTAAAGTAAAAATGGAATATTTTTGAAAAAGGAAGAGAGAAATGGAATCGAGTCTTTCGAAATAATAGTTTGAACGTGTTATGTGTGTAAATGTTTTGCGATCGTTCTTCTTTCGTTAATCAGTATACATTCGTTTTTTTTTCTTTTTCTAGCAAGAGACAAAGAGACCGCTTGTTACAATTTTAATCTCATTATCTTCGTTAAGAGAATGAAGAGTAACGAAAGGGTAGCTTCTAACCAATAAACTTGTCAATGCTCTTTAAATCAACAAAAGAATCCCATTGTGAAAAGATCACAAGCTTTTCCGGTAATTACCTAACTATTCTAATTAATTCACGAATTAATTCGTTCCATATAGTTGAAATCGTTTCCACTAATTTTAAAGAAACAAAATTTATCAAAATCTATACTATTTATTGATCAATTTTTTTTTCAAATTATTGAAAATTTATCATATTTCGAATATAATCGATTTATTATATTTTTCCGAAAAAAAAAAAGATTATTGACACTTATATATCTCGTATATACCTATCAATCAATAATCTTAATTTTAAAATATTGTTAAAATTTTTAAGAAAACCTTTTATTTTAAAATCTCCTCCATATTATTCGATATAATTTTTTTGAGATCGATTTTACGTATTTATCTTCATCTCTCTTGAATTTCATTTCCAAGAGCTCTTTTACGTAAGTAAAGCAAGTAAGATAATTTTAACTTCGTTCGTGACCAATGTCGATCGAGAATATTTATTTCGAGGTAACAACACGAGTTGTTACGGCGCGAGGATTTTTTTGCCCGGAAGGATTTATCGGGGCCGACATCTTCCGAAGATGAAATTTACATAACGAAGCCGGCATGGCCCCATCACGGCATCGAAATGTTTGGACCCGTGTCGCTGAATATTAATTTATGATGAAATTGATACCTCCGCTTCACGCCTTTCATTTCTCTGAATTACGATCCCTCCTTAATGATAATTTTTTTCCGCGCGCAAGGCGGATACCAATTTGACCGGTTCGCAAGATTTTTCGCCCGATAATAAGCCCACTTGTTTGGAGAGCCGATTGTTTGATTTAAGATACGCCATTTCAATATTAATATCTCCGTACTTGAAAAAAAAAAAAAAAAAAAAAATGAAAGCCGAACTCTAAAATATTTCATATTAACAACGATAAATATAATACACATTTAATTTCATCCGCATCGATTATCATTATTATCATTATCACGAAAAACATCAATTTCCATTTTTATATTCCCCCCTCTTTCGCGTAATAAATCCCCCCGTTAATAAATCTTCATTATTTTCACGATCCAAGTTAATTCTTCATCGAACGCTCGAGAACAAATTTATCTATCCACCACCAGAATTTTTTTTTACTCTCTCCTCCTCGTTCGCAAAGAAGGGAAAAAAAGATAGAAAAGAAAGCTCTACTTCCTCGTAGTATTCAAACCGTATCCCACGCGAGGAGAGTTCGGAGAGAACGTGATCGTGAAAAGCGAATTCCCAGCATGGAAAACTAGAAGGAAGGAAGGAAGGGTCCTCGATTAAATATGGACCCCGTTTAACCCAATTCGTGGTGGTCGCAGGGGCGCGACCGTCCCTCCTCCTCCTCCTCCTCCTCCTCCTCGTTGGATTCGTGCAGGGCCCTTAAGCGGCTTAAATATTCGAGGCACGCGCAGCTGCTGCCATTCGTGTGCTTACGCGTACTTACGTCTTCCAACCCCCGAAAACGCAACTCGGATGGAGTCGTCGCACCACCCCCTCTCTCGAAATTTTTACAGAAATCGACACCATCGAATTTTGGCTCGATTCAGGATCGTGTCGTTGACGAGGAGGACCGGAAATCGATGCGAGTACTCGAACTCATTGGAGGGGGAGGGGGTGTTGGTCCGATGTTAGAGAGGAGCTAATAGGATTTTGGTGGTTACCGAATTTTGGCGGAACCGTGGTGATGCATAGTTGCCGGGTTAGTTGATCCTTTCAGGATTACACGTGGGCGTGTAACGAGGTATTGTTAATTTTGGGAGAAGGAGAGGGTAGTTTTCTTTTGTTTTGTTAAAATTATCAATACCTCGCGATTGAAGGAAGGAAGAGGAGAATGTTTGTAGTGAGAAGTACTGGAATATTTTCAATAATGGAGGAGATACGTAACTCTATATGGGGGGAGAGTTCACTCTTGAAAGGTCGTTGCATGGATTTTTAAACTGGAGGGGAGTTACGCGACGAGGAGTCGTTGTGAGGTTTCTGGTGAAACTTGACGCGGTTAGTTCGTCGTTTTTCGCTCGTTTTTCGCGCAATTTAAGAAGAACGAGAACACTTTTCAACCCCTAAGTCGAAACGGAGTTATATAGATCAGGATTAGAATTAAATCGAGAAAGGATATTTCAATATTTACTGATCTACTAATTTTTAAATGAGATTTAAATTTGAAGAAAACGTCGGGGAGGAGAAAAAAGAAGTCGGAGAATAAATTCTTCAGGCACGAAGCAGAACCACGTAGGCTGTTTATTTCGGTTCGCGCTGTTCGCCAAACACTTGGCCGTCGAACTGTAGAAAAATAAAAGCTGTTTCGTATCGAGTAATCGCTTCGAAAGTGTTGAACTTTCTTCGGCATTCCAATGAACTGTTTCCAGCCGCTCTGCATCAGAATGCAGAAAAACATTTCGAAACGCTGGTTGTAAAATCGATAACCGATTTGTCTGTTTCCAAGCCGATACGAAACAACAAATTAGATAAGAATAGTTTCCTAAAAATTACATCTACCGAATCCTATATTCAAATTTACCAATTTTTAAAGACATCCAAAATTATTAAAAGTTAAACGTCACTTCGAAATCATTTCAAAAATCAAAGAAATATCGAAAGCAAAACTTATTACAAGAGATCCAAAGTTTCGATCATTCGTTTCGTTTCTCGATAATTTCGATACTAATTATTTAGAAAAGAATATTACGAAATTGGAAATAGAGAACACTCGATATTCGACCAACCCCAACACATTTAAATCACACCCCCCGAGATAAATAACTCCCCTGATATCGCGAAAGAAAGAGACACTCGTAAACCTTTCAGAAACCGCCCCCTTTAATAACACAGTGGGGCGTATCTTTATAATCCTTGTTGCATAACAACATTTTCCTTCATTCATATGTTGGGTAGGTTTGCGCGGCCGATGAGAAGTCGATTAACATAACAAGCAAGCCGTTTGTTCACCTTCTAACGGGTTGTATTATCGGGGTCATCGTGATAAAGCACGAAGCCGCTCGTTCTCTTCGGGGTGGAAGTATCGGCTAGCTCGACTCGGCCTAACAATAAGACATCAACATTATCGAGGGAAGCACCGACGAAAATTCTAATCTCGAAAATGTGTCTCGGTATAACGTGCACGATGAGGAAGGATAGAGGAAGGGTCGATCGATCTCCAGCATTAGCGGTAATGAAATGGTTCAGCCATGATGATTCTCCAACTTCTTCGTTTTAATTAATATTCTTCCAACAAATGTAATCCAACTTGCGTCCTCTTTCGCTCAACAACGAGTGGCGTTTTCATTAAATTTTCATTGCCACTCGTATTGGAATGGAGAATGGAGCGAGCCTCTTTGCGAGTAGCCTTTAATTTTTCATTTAAACAGATAGGGATAGACGGAAGTCCATATCTACGTAAAACATCCGCCGTATCCTGTTTCCCTGAATCTTTTAACCCCTTAACGTACAATATCGCGAGATATAGTACGATGATCGGGCCAAACATGAATAACACGTGTGAACAGTTATTAATTTTCATTTGGTTATATTTTCTTGAATAATATTAAGAATATTAGAATATTAGAAAGGTAGCCTTAAAAATGTCATTAAAAGAGGATGTCAAGCGTTGTTGATGACAGTGAAAGTTCTGTTAACGTTGGAAAAAATGATAGAATTATTAAAATCATTACTCAACGTGTGACCGACATTCTTATCATTTATTGGAGCTTAAACCAAGTAAGGCAAGTTAGGGTTAAATTGGAACGGATGGATGAAAATATTTCTTAAAAGCAATTCATCGTATTTTTCATTTTTCGTTTCCCCTCTTCTCCCTCTCTCCGATTACAATGACATATACAATGTTATATACACGGTTTAAAACGGCTAATAACGATGCTGTTAACGTAATGATAGGGCGTAATCCGGAGCGGCGAAATCTCGCTATTTAACCGGGGATCCTCGGCGAGGCGACAAAGCCCAGCGGCAAAAACGTTTTAATATACGTAATTATTCGTGGCTGTGTTCGATGACCGTTCTCTGCCGACTATCGATCCACGAATTTAAATATTCTAAAATGGATTGAACGCAAATGTCGATGACTTGATTAATTCGGCGTGAAGAAAGAGTTTCTTTGATTTGAGATCTTTCGAAGATAAGAAGTACCATTGATACGTAAGTAGTATTAGTAATAATAAGATATTATTATGAGATTAACTTTTTAGATCTTTATGAATTATATAGATTCGTTTCTTTCGTTCTATTGAATTCATTTTTTTTTATATTATATATTTTTCGAATTAATAAATATCCAAATCATAGATAATTAATTTTTTGCTTAAAAAAAAAAGAAATTTGTAATATTGCGGAAAAATAAGCGTACTGGAAATTGCAAATATAAAATATGAAAAATATTCTAAATAACATTAAACGAAGGAAAAAACTCAAAACAGTTTTACAATATTTATTAAAAATTTTTTCGTATAGAAAAAGAAATTTCAACTCGATCTTCATCGTTGAGGAATTAATCCTAAAGATAAACTCTCAAACAGAATGATATTCTGCGAATTGAATATTCGAAAACTTTCGAAAAATCAATGGGAAACAAGGAACATGGAAATTTGGAAATCTCGAGGAAGCATCGTCTGATATTTTTCCATGGATAAGAAAATTATTGGAAAAAACTCAAAACAGTTTCGCAATTTTTACCAAAAATTTTCTTCATTCTCGTAGAAAAAGAAATTTCGATTTCGAAAACTCGATCTTCATCGTTGAGGAATTAATCCTGAAAATAAACTCTCAAACAGAATGATATTCTGCGAATACTCGAAAACTTTCGACAATCGAAAAATCGATGGAAATCTTGAGGAATGCGTCGTCTGATGTTTTTCCATTGATAAGGAAATTATTATATATCGCACACGAATTCTCGTTTTTACACGAGTCTCGTTGATCACGTGAGAGACTCTGGAAACGAATGCCTAGCTCGGTTTTCGACGAGTTTTGCGATCGTCGATTAAATCCCCTTTATCGAGGAATAATTACGACCGAGAATATCGGTCGTGTTGGATCAACTGCAAAATCCACCCGACCCTCCGACCTATTTATCCGAAATGGAAAATGGCACGCCTGGACACCGCCCTATCTCTCGATAACGCATCCTTCCGGATGGATTTCCAGTTTGGCTTTTTACTTCCGATAATGCGCTCCATTTTTCTCTCTGTGCGCGCGACGTGAAAACGTGCGAACGTGAAAACGTCTGTGTAAAATTATTTATTCTTTTTTTTATTCGTCAAGTCAAAGTTTTCAGTGAAATTTTTCGAATAACACACGAATAAAAATCCCTTTTATATTTTATTGGAAGATGGTTTATCTTTGCGTGGCAGCCCTTTTTTGATTGATGTTTCTTCTTACTTTGGCATGCTCCTAGCATCTGTCGTATTTGTCTCCCGGATTCCAGATGCGATTCCTCGACCCTTCTATCAAACTTTCTTTCGCCATATTGCCGGGGATGAAAAATTTATTATACCCGTCATTTCTTCGGGAAATAATGGAATTATTATATTATATATTATATCCACTGTTTCGAGAAATCTGCACCAAAGTAAAGTGCAGATTTAGGTATATATAATTTGAACGATACTAACTTATTTATCGCATAATTGCGTATTCAAATTGCGCGGTTCAAGTATCGATTCGACGGGGGAAAAAAATTTGCATATGCATATTTGGAAATATCTCGATGCGTAAAATTATTGAATTCCTGGCTTTTATCCCGAAAATTATGTGTTAATGAAGTGGATATACGAAAGAACTCGATTATAACAGGAATTAACGAGATAAATAATTGTAAAAAGATGATAGAAGTGGAACATTAGATTGAAAAAATTCCACGTATAAATAAAGTAAAAAAAATTTTGAAACGATAGATATTAAGAAATTGTAAGAGAAAAATAATTACGATCGAAATTATCCACGAGTTATTGTTACAAACATTGTAATAATTCCACAACAAGCTCTCTTATATTTCACATTCCAACGACCGCCAAGTACTTACACCTACATCCGAATTACTTCCGGATTCCTCAAATGTGTAATTAACGTGGCTACACCCGTGGACCAACTTGGACCAAGTTGCATTAAGCCATCCGGATGAATTAACCGGTGAACCACCGGTTCGATTCTGATCAACGGTTAAATTGAAACTGGCAAAAATAATATTCATCGTTCCTAATTTACCGTACGCACACGAAGTTTAAGAGCCGTTGTCCGCGGCCATTTTCGATTAAACATGTGTAATTGTAACCTCGTAAATGCTTCTGGACCGGAAGCAACAGCCACGGCTTTTATCGAAACACCTTTGAACCGGCTCTCTCTCTCTCTTTCTCTCTCTCTTCGCTTTCCTCTCCGCCACGTTTCTCCCTCTTTGTCTTTTTTATTTTTCTTGATTGAAGGTGTAACGAAAGACGGTAGTAGTGGCGTGCACGTTAATTTCAACTGGAAACCGAGGAATAACTGTGGTTTCGATACTTTTTGCGTTTTAACGTAATGCAAGGTTCGTCGGGTTTCTTATTACCAGGTATCGAAAGAACGGTACTCGACAACACGCTTCCCTATATATTTTATTAATAATAATTGGAACAACTCTTTCTTGCCATTCGTTCGTAATTAACGTTAATTTTATCGAGAAGAAGTAAAGAGCGTGAATGGAGAGGGAGGGGGGGGAATTCGATTCTGATTCGATTAAAATTTAATCCTTCGCGACTAGAAGAGAAAAATTTCTCTTCGAGAGAATTTTTATCTCTCAAGATGAGCTGTTTAAGAATTTGAGCAAATATATTTTATTTCAGAAATCGAGAATGGAATAAAAAAAGGAAAGGACAATTCGTGAATGGATCGATGAAAGATATATTTGTTCACAGGAATATAATGTTGAAGAATAAAAGTGTAATGCAAAATTGAATATCGCGAGAGAGGAATCACTAACAATATTTCATTGCTCGTGTGCTCGTTGTTGAGATTTAATTCTTGGGATTCAATTGTGCCTACGAGGGGGGATCGTCGAATGGTGGTGGTGTCTTCGAAGTAACATTAAAATTTAGATTACCAGTGGTACGAACAGCGGCTGAATAAACTCGAGTTCAAAAGAGGGAAGAAGCAAGATGGCCGAATTGTATTAAAATGCAATTTTATATTCGTTTAAAGTTCCCGCCTCGCCTCGTCTCGCGTGGTTTGTAAACGACTTTTAATCTTAACATCACTATCTCCCCGTTTTCTTTAATTTATGTCGCGAGTATTTATCTCACGTTTATCTCTCGGTTCATTTACCCGAGATAGATCCACGAAATTTACATTTCACGTTTCCCCAGTTTCCATGAACTACATTGCATGATTGCAGCGTATGACGTAATATTTAATCCAAAAACGAAAAAAATAATATAAACACTTTGATTATTACTACTTGATTAATCGATTTCACCCTAACTCAATATCACTTTTTAACATCACTGTTGAATCTGTCCACGAAAAATATTTATAACTCAATTCAAAATTCTAGCTACATTAATTAGTTCACTCTCAACCTAATTAAAGAATCTGAAACCAGAAAATCCGCGGATCAATCAACAAGCTTCCCGACCGGAAGCCACGTCCCCCAGGAATTTAATATCCCGTGTATCCGAACCCTTACACGCCGTCCAACTTGTACATTTCGTCGCATGGCAGGTGCTCCATCAGTGGTCCATTCCCAACGGCTTACTAGCCCTACACGATCACTTTCTCCTCGCGTGTAACGTGCGTGTAACGCGGCCGTAGGCGCGCGAGCGCGCAGGATGGCAATCATTATAAATAACTTAGCCGACAGCGACGTCGCTATAACACAATGGGGGCTTCGCTCGCGGTGGAAACGGCCGCGATAAATAACCGGGTAATAATAAAAAGCCGCGCGAAAGGGGCCAGAGATCGGCCGTTCGGTTAAAGGAGCGTTATTTCCAACGAACAGGAACGAATCGGGTAATGTACAGGGGCCACGGACAATGCGTTGAACCACGGTGAACGAGGGAGAGAGAGAGGGAGAAGTGGAGGCCGCGTTACGTGTCCCAGCGAATCCAAGCCCCGTTATTAAGCGCTTTGGCGAGCAACCCGTACGGAAAATCGTGAACGAGAGCCCGTGGACCGTGCGACCAATGACTCAACTCGGCCGCGCCATCTACCTCGGCCAATTGGATCGAACGGAATCGCACACGGCCCTAACCGTGCGCGCTTTTACAACCCTGAACCCTCCAAGATTTACCATGGTTCAAGGTTGAAATTCGACACGAGTTTCCACGAAATTTCTGTGGAGATCGAATGATTAGATTTAGTTTGTTTGAGGGTTTTTGAGGAGGAAGGAAATAATATCGGAGAGGAGCTCTTTTCGTTAAAGCTACGTTGAAGGATTTTCGTTTCGTGGAGAGGAATCGTCGATGAAATATCGCGTAATCGCGTGTTTTGGCAAACTTATAGTTAATTGAAAACATTTAAATCATGGAGGTTTTTGAATAGGAAAATTTAAGAATTCGAGTGAAATTAAACTCTCTGTAACAGAGTTCATTGAAAAAGTCAAAGAGCGTTCTCTTCTATTCAGAGTGTCTGAATTATCGAATCTTTACATTCCGAGAACTCGCTCCTTTCAATATAATTCATTGAGCGAAGTCATATTTTACGGGGAAACTTTCACGGCAAATTTGAAGCTGGAAAATCGAGGGACGATTAAAAAAAAAAAAAAAAAAGACGGGTAAATATCCTTTTCGATCCTTCAATTCCGCCATGTTTGCTCCAAATATCACGTTTATTCTATCTGTCGGTTAACTACGCGTGACCTGCCAGGAGGGGGGAGGGGGTCCCCGGTGGCACTCGGAGAATTCCGTGGCTGAATTTAATTATTCCGGACAGGGGCTAATGAAGTTGGCGAAGATTAATTGACTCGACGTTTAAAACGTATAATGGAGCGTGTTGGAAAAAGTTGGTAGAGATGGTAACTTGGTTGGAATATAATTAGCCTCGAGTTGTATACTTACGGTGTGTCTGTCTGTGGTATTCGTAACGGGGAATTCATCTCGATTCTTGCGAGTCTGTGCAAGCGGGGGAATTGAATATGCATCGACAGTGTTTCCACTTCTGATTAAGTAAATTTAATCGTAGCTCGAGTTTGGCTTCAAATGTGTTCCTTCCAGGCCATCTTGTATACTTTGCCCAAAGGAGAATGCTGCATCGAACGAAAGACTTTTAGACTTGGTAATTTTTGGGAATGGAGATAGAATTCAATCATCACGAAAATTATCTTGGTGAAAATTTATACGGTCAATAATTAAAATATCATCGATTGAAAATTAAAAGTATAAATATTTTTTTATACACGAGCAATTATTTATAATATTTTTGAAACATTGTTGAAATATATCAATCACGTTTAATCACACAAATAATGTCGTTTGTGCTTAAATCTTTCTTTTTTTCTTTTTTTTTTTTTTCTTCTTTTTCATTAAAAGCTAGGGAAAAAACGCCTCAAAAGAGACGGGAAGGTTTATTCTGACAAAAGACCAGTAACGGATGATGAAGAACGACTGTGTCGACATATACCTGTGCCACTCTGATACGTATATGTATTCGTCCATGCGTGAGCATATGTCTGGAAACCGAGATTCTATGTATCTTTTTTTTTTTTTTGTGTGTATATCTTAAAGCAGAACGCGTGAAACAATAATATTTGCCCCGTTCTGTTATTCAAAAAAGAAATATTTCATCATCTTTCCCATTTATTTTATCGGTTTTTGTGAAATATTAGCGTTCGTGATATTGAATTCTAAAAATTTTGCAAATATCAATATTATTTTATTCATAAAATATATCTAAAATGTACATGTTAAATAATTTTAACGATGGGAAAATTTTTGTTCGTTTGAAAATTCTACAATGAAGATATTAAGTAGTGTATTTTGTGTTTGAGTTACATTTTTTTTTTTTTTTTTTTTTCTTATAATTCGAAAGTTTTAATTGAATCTGTTTAACGATTATTAAATCTAGAAATGTAGACGAGTATGTATACTTTAAATTGGAATTTTATGTTTATTTTTAAAAAATACGAGCCACCATTTTCATAGACTTTGCATTACATAGTTGCGAGGTAGATGCAATGTGGTAGATTATTAAATACTTTTTCCAATAATTTTTTTGTATTTTTTTCCGCGAGGTTCTGTAGAGTGCCTGTAGAAACACAAAAAAAAAAAATTGATGCTCATGGGGTGTTTCCATTTTTAACGCGTTTCTCGTCGCTTTTAATCATTAAAGCTTGTTTTTTGTAACTTCAAATAGAATATTATAACAGACACGTTGCAGTATCATGAAAAAAAAATGGAATAATAAAAAGGAGGACACGTTAATTTATTACACGGCGCCCTCTTCATAGAATAAATACACTAAAGAGATTATTTCGTCAAATGATGAATCAAATTGAGGGATAAAAATTCGCATATTTTTCGTATTATCCTTGTTTCAAATAACACATTTATCATGTATCCATTGAGAGATATTTCGTGTAAATCTTTATATACGAAAACGAAAAATAAAACATTATTATTAACATCGTTTATTTTCTTCGTCCAACCATGAAATATTTTATTTAATCTTCAAACACATAAGTTTTTCAAACAGAATAAAACATTTTGAAATTGCCAATTTCGCAATACCATAAAATTCTTTATCCATTTATATTCTAACCTACGATTAAATTTTAAATAAAAAAAAAAAAAAAAAAAAAAAACAGCGAAACACTTCGAATCTCCAAACTCCCACTTCCACTTTCGATCACACTGCTGCAACAAATTTTCACCCGATCCAATATTTTATTCAACTTCCTCCATCGAATCGCGTATTCTTATCGCCATCTGCAAGAAACATACTCTTGATAGTTCGTAAACGAGCTCGTTTTCGATCTAATTCAGATATACCGATTGAAACATAGAAACAGGGGATCTCCCTTGCGCCATCTACACTCCGCCACCTAGCGACGTTTCTAGATGATTCTCTCGAATCAGTAAAACTCGAAAACAAACGCCTGTGTCTAAACTATTCGACGATTTTTGTGTATATAATGAAATCATCAATGAAAAGAGGATTGCAATTATATAACAGTGACACTCTTCTTCTCAATAATCATTTTAAAAGATTTAATATCACATAAACAACAAGAGAAGGATATTTGATCTTGCTCTTTCTTCTAATAAAATACACTTGGCCAATTTCTTATTTATTAATTGCCAATTGCACGCTAATTTTTCCAACTTGCAAGATCATCATCTCAACATTCGATGAGATCGTCCATCGCGCGCGTGTCCGAGATATTCGATGGAAATTTTCGAGGGACGCTCTTTTTCAATTCCGTTTCGACGGAGCCGGCCGGTTGCCAGGGAAATACGCGTCGATTTACGTGCAAATTACAGCTCGTTGTTCGTGGCTTTCCAATCGCGCGCACGCCGAGAACGGCTCCGCGGCCGAAACCTTGTTCCGGAAATTGCAATGTATCCGGTCGGCCAAGTTCCCGGCACCG
>NW_006263577.1:115663-117861 GCF_000469605.1 Apis dorsata
CTCTGTGCGCGCGCTTCGCGGGAAAGTAATTAAAGCTTTCGTGCTTCCGGTCCATTGCCGCTCAAATTTTGTTGCGTTACAACACTCGCCTCGATCGAACCGAAATTTCGAAAGTTACTCGTCTCCTTACTCCTTGAGAAGGAAATTCCGATTTCAGATTTTTCGTTTATTTTCTCGTTCCAAAAGCTTTTTAAAAGCTTCGTTTCAATGCTTTTGCTCTATACGTACGATGGATCTTTCTTCGCTCGCCTCGTTTCCTTTCTTCTTTGTATATAACCAAAGTGGAGTAATCGATATTCTGAGGAATCGAAATTTTGAATTTGGAAGTAAAATAGTTTATTCGAGGCGGATTGTAGAAATGATCGATCGATTTTCGAGGATATTTATTTTTTAATGTAGATTCTCTAATTTTCTTCGTTGCTCGTGTTTTGTGTGCGAGAATGTAGATTAATTGCGGTATATAGGGAGTTACTATTTAATAGTAGTTTGGATCCGTTTGGATTGTATAAATATTCGATTCGTTGTCCGCGAAGAGATAAATGTTTTGAATATACGTTCATAAATTATTCTGACAATTTTTTTTTTCCTTTTTTTACCTAATTCGAATATATCTTTCTTGCGAAAAATTTAACAATTGCAAATAAAAATTATAAAATATTGTTCGAGATACTTATCATTTTCTCTTTCTCGAAAAATAAATAAATAAATAAATAAACGAGTCAGAAATAATTTCGAAACCGAACCTTTTCTCAACTCTTTCCAATTTCAAGACAAGTTGACAAATTTTTCGCGATATGATTGGCTCGATCGATCGAGTTAGATCGCGGAAAAAGAAAGTATTCGCAGGTGAACTCGAATGAACGGTTTCGAATAGAATTTTTTGGCGGTACACTTGCTTTATTGAATCCGATATTGCGTCTCGGCAGTGATCCTGTGGACGCTTTCGTCCGTAACGTTTTGTATCTGTGTTTAGCCTATAAAACTTGGCTTTGAAAATTCGAACGAAAAAATTCGTGAAAGAAAAAAAAAAGAAAAGGAAAAAAAAAGATAGTTCAGCTTCTCTCGAAATCGATGGAAAGTTTACAAAAAGTTTATTGCTTGGGACAAGAGTCGAAATTTGCGGATAATCCTCGACGTCGAATCGAATGTCGATGTCTTCTCGAAAGAGAGCTCGCGTATCGATCCTCTCTTTGTTCAACTCTTTTTCGTTAGAAAATATTCGTTCTACTATTTCGAAACGATCTTATGGAATCCAAATATTGTATCAATGTAATTGCATCGAGCGAAATGAAGCGGTAAAATTCTTCTTCCACCTGAAATGAAATAGTTTTGCTTCAGAATCCTAAATATTTCCCTGTCTACTGTTCAAACTTGTACCTTCTTTCCTAATTTTTTTTCCTTATCTTACATATATCAGCGTGCATATAATTGAAATCATTCTATTTTTATCAAACTTTTATTCTTTCAATTTCTTATGAATTTTATTTATTTTATTTATAATTATATCACTGGATTGAGGATATTAAAAGATTGTTTTTCCCTCTCATTTATTATTCACTTCTCATTCACATATCTCGCAATGATGAACAAAGATCGGAATATTTATATGTAACAATTTTACTTATTGACAAACGAGAAATAAAATTCCATTCCAAAAAAGAAATAATCTCTTTACACGGCTTGTCGTCCCAATTATCGAGTCATTTTTCGTCCGACGGCGAAAGCAGCTGAAGGGGGAACCGAACTAAACACGATATCGATTGAACGAGGCGGGAAGGGGGCCGAGTAGACGCGAAGCCAGACACGTCTGCTCACCCTCGCCCCCGGGTATCGTTTAAACTGGAGCGAAGCCCTTTGCGGCGTGTCTTAACCGGAATTTGGCCGCGATGACGAAGGCGAACAACCTCGACTCCTTTTTCATTTATATCCAACCTTCTCTACGAGTCGAGGATTCGAGAAAACGAGACAAAGATTGACAGACGTTCCCCTTAGCCCTCGATTCGAGAGGGGTTGGATCGCGGAGAATGGATCGGCTCGTGGATTGCTTTACGAGGCCGCGAGAGAATGAAACAGTTATTTTTGTACGTCGCTCGTTCGGTGTTTGGGGAGGTTAGAGGACTGGAGGTGGTGGATTATGCGGGTGAATCATGGATGGAAATATGTATTTATTTTTATCTATTTTTTTTTTTTTTTTTTTT
>NW_006263577.1:118143-120214 GCF_000469605.1 Apis dorsata
GATGCGAAAAATTGAGTGTAGATTTTTTTTTCTTCGTGTATGCGTGTTCAGATTTCGTTTTAATCGATTGAGAATTGTTATATATACGCGAAAAGTTATATCCGTTTCGAAACATGGTAATTGAATCAGATTCTTCGAAAGAGAATTGTGTATTTTCTTAGCGAATTGAGTTGATTCTCATTTCGTATCGAGATAGAATCTCGGAACCACGGAATCGTGTTATGAAATTTAAAAAAATTTAAGAAAAATTTTTCCAGATTTTCTCAGTTTCAAAGGATTGTTTTCCTATATTGCGTAGATATTTCTCGAATTTTTTATGTTTCGTGGAAAATATTTTTATTGGATTGTTATATCACGCGTAGCTAATAACGTCTTCCTCAATTTTTCTTAGTATCTTTAATAATATTCGGTTAATTAGGATCATTTAGAAAATTACATCAATCCTGATCCGCGTTATTAGTATCCATTCTGATGAAACAAGATCAGGTATCAAAGTTCGCGTCTTCATGCATCTCATTAGAAACCTGAATTCTCTTTTCAATGTTGAAAACCCTTTTAATAAGTAAATTACTTTTAAAGTTTATAAATTCAACAGGTAATTAATTAATTCAATATTAATCATAAAATTCTTGAATTATATTTTTATTATTATATCAACTTTCATAAAAAGAAAATGGAATATGACTATTATTGCTTCAAATTCTTGCATACATGTAGATTGATATAATTCTGATATAACAAGATCAGATAATAAAGTTCATGTATCTAATCAGAAGATAAAAATTCCCTTTTTAATGAACGAAAATCCTTTTGATGCTAAATTAAGTAAAACACTTCTTCAAAAAATAAAATTATAAAATTCTTGACTTGTATTTAATCTTTCATCAACTTTCATAAAAAGAAAGATGGAATACGACTAAAAATTATTGCTTCAAATCAAAATTCTTGCATACGTGTACAGATGATGAGATCTCTAATAATAATCCTGACTAGTTGTAGTCATATCTAGGAGGTTAAGTCGCACAGCGTTTCATTTCAAGTCGAATTACGATGGATCAAAAACCATCGAGCCAAACAATATTCTCTATTAATCGGATACTCTCCGTATCGATGCCTCCCCCATTCATCGTTAATACACGATACCTGTCCGGTATTAAACCGTGGCCGCGTTTTAAATCCTGTCGATCGTGCGCAAACGACGTAAAATTGATCTATTTTGTGATACAATTATCCATCGTTATACATATTTAATCCTACTTGTCCGTTTAATTTTATTTCCAATTTGTCATAACTAAATACGTTTTCCACGTGTTTAAAAATCGTTTAAAAATCGAATAAAAGATTTCCCGGAAACATATATCGATATTATTGATATTAATCGTTTTCAAACGAAATCCAAAATGGCACATAAAGAATAAATTCGAATATGCGCGGAAAGACGCGTATAAATATCGCAAAAACTCGTGCCGCCCACGTGTCGACAAACTGACTAACCCAACCCATAATTTTCTCTCCATAATTTTAAAAGACAACAACAGGGGACGACGACAATTCAAAAATACTCGTGTAAAAATATTTAAAAAAGAAATTTGTTTGGAGGCCATCGCCCCATTAGGCGTGTTGGCCGTGACGTGCAATTAAGTCTCAAGGGAAGACCGGTCACTCAATGGTAGATTAATCGTCCCCTTGCTCGATTCGAACGCCCGCCACCCGGCTAATTACCGATAGCTGTATTCAAGGCGAAGCTCGTTGGATCGCTTTATGATCCGGTAGCTTGCGATTCCGAGGAGGAGTTTGGGAAAGCAACGGAGGTACGCGAAGTCCTTCGAGCAGTTTCTTCTTTCGACGGACGATTAACGGAAAGGAGGAAGGTTGGTTTCCCGTATAATTAACAGCCTTAAGGAAGGTGCACAACCGGTTAATCGATCGGATCGATCGAGCCTCGATTTCGCCAAAAGCAATTTAAACGTAAAGCGAACGTAATTCGATGTCGTATCGTTTAACCGTATGTTTCTAGTTTAATAGATCTTCATTAAAAAAAAAAAAAAAGAAGAAAGAAAAAAAAAATATA
>NW_006263577.1:120401-131077 GCF_000469605.1 Apis dorsata
GTCGTTTCGTTCTTCGCTACTTTCTTTTTTATCGTTTTTTTCCGTGTCGCGGAATGGAACGTGTTCTCTGGACGTTATCTGATACTTTTTTTAAAGATCGAGAAATGTTACGTTCGTCTAAATTTCTGGTCGTTAAGATAAAAGTTATACGTAGTAGGTAGGAATACGTGCGATCGAAGTTAATGATCGTTGTGGTGCCACTTATTCCTGTCCTTATTCCATATTTATAAAAAGATACACTCGCGTGTAACGAAGAGTTTGTCTTGTTCGTGGATCGGATTTCTAGATTTTTTTTTTTTACTTCGAGTACTTGGAAGTAATGTACATGGAATATCTCACTCGTGCTTTCGAAAGGTTAAAAAATCTTACAACACGTTCTATTTCTATTCTCATTCATTTTTGCACGAATTTTAATTGCATTTTTCTTTTTTTTTTTAGTATTAATTATTTACATAAAAATCAAATGGATATATGTTTGAGTTATTCGATTTTTTTCAATTTTCTCGGTGAACGAAATATTTATGTTTATAATTTGCAAATTTAACGAGCACAGGAAAGTATATGGAGCATTTATTATTCTTTGGATTGATTTAATCGTCGGAGACTGTTTATCAAGAGCGACGTCCGAAAGTGTGGGTTGGCTGTCACCCTTTCCACTCTATCCTTCCTCGTGCGGAATACACCCTTCCTTATTCTGGGGAGGCTGAGACACGATTAGGCTACTTATAGCTCGTTTGTCAACACGATCGCTCCGCACCGGCACTCCAATCCTTGTAATCGTACATTTTACTGGGAATGAATCGGTTGACGGTTTTAAGCTATTTTGGAAAAAGTTTTTAGTACAATAGAAAGATATACAATAGAATATTGCATTGTGAATGTTAAAAATGTTTCAAAACGTGAATATTTTTTTCAAAACGTTTATTAAGAAATTTTTTTATTCGATTTTTGTTATTCGATTTTTTTTTTGTAAGTATCATCTTGCGCTGATTTTTCTTGAAATGGAATATCGAATTTCCTATTAACTCTCCTATCGTGCTCCTCGTGGTATACTCAATTTTATTTTCAGATTAATGTAATCTTCTTGTATTGAACTTTACCGATATCAAATTTCTTGATCTCGTTTACTCTGAAAAATATAACACGGAAAAATATAAAAATTTTAATTAAAAGTTTCGACTTACTTTATGGAAAAATTACACAATATATAAACTTTTACTACAATATAATAAAGAAATAAGAAAATAAAATTCTTTAATCCCGATAAGAAAGCGAAACTTTGATAAAATTACCTTACCTCTTGCTCTCGAACAACTTTAAATAAATGATATAATTTTATCGACAAATAATAATTCTTTATATATATATATATATAAATAATTGAAGAAATATCTCACCAATACAATTCAGAATAATTATAGAGTAATTATAACATTTCACGAGTTCAAATACAGAATTATACATGTTTCTGTTTGAGAGATGTGTGAATACCGTATTGCAAAGCGTGAAAACGCTCATCTCGACCATGCAATATTCCAACTGTCATCGCGTTCGAAGGTTCGCGCGCGAGATAAAGCGACGCACAATGCGTTCGACGAGGCGCGAAGACGATTGTTCCAGCTCGTGGCGGGATTGGAAGGAGGTCATATCGTTCTGTTTAATTATCAAGCCAGACAGAGGCGAGAGCACAGTTACTAGAAATATTGAAAATTCGGCCAAGCGGATCGACGCGTCGATGAAAGGCTTCGACAGAGCTTCGACGAGAACGATTGAAAAACTTGTCGTGTTAAAATACGTACGTACCGAATCCATAAACATTCTCCTCTTAATTGGATAACTTCTTAAGTTAAAAGTCGATCAAAGAATTAAAGAAGATGATTAAACCAAAATCAGATGAATTATAGAATTAAATATACTTAATATACTTACTTTGCAGTGACGAAAAAACGTGAAAAGAAATTAAAAATTTTATCGTCAGAATTTATTTAGGAAACAGAAAAAGCCGCGCCATTGAAATCCTTTCTTATTTCATCTCGATATGAAACTTAAATATCACATTGAATCTAACTTGTTTAAAGTTTGAGATAGATCGGTTTAAAAATTACCCTTTTCTTTACACGATGATATCTCGAGAACCGGAAGTCGTATGGAGATAAATAAAAAAGGATTTCGAGGAGCAAGATTTCGCGTTTCTAACGATCGTTCGATCGTTGACCGGAAGTTACTATCCTCGATGTTACAGCGATTCAAATTTTTCCTAATTTTAATAACTTTCGCTCGATATATAAGGCGATGGATGGATATTTTTTATTTACGAGAAAAGTAATTGTAAAACTGTGTCTAGGCGTGTATATAACAATTTTTCGCGAGTTTTCGTTGTCGACAATACATAAATCTCCTTAGAAACGAGGGAGAAGATCTTCTTCCACGTGAAAGTTGGTCGAGGTTTGTGAAAGAATTTGGAATTGTGGAAGTGGATCGTTCCGTGAAGGACAAGAGAGAGGGATATATGTGGTACTTATGTGGAAACGAGTATTGTTATTACGGTGAATAATCGTGTCGAAGCGAGGTTTACAAGGCCGTAAAGACTTGAGGGATTGTGTACAATTACTGGGACGATGAACATGAAGATCGATCGCGGTGACTGGAGTAATGGGTTGCGGTATACGTCGATTAACGATATCATTCTCGGTTTGGTTTACCGATGTTGACTCGATATTATCTCTGCGAGTGATTTACTCGATCAAGACTCGATTCTAAATGCTCTGTTTACGATATATACGTATACACAAACTAATTTAAATATTCGAACGAAGTACGGTTTGATTGTACGTTTCCAATTTGCATTTATCATTATTTATTTATTTTTTTTCTCTCTCTCGTCTCGTAAATCAATTTCATCTTATTTTACTCACGAAATCGGAAATTTTTGAATTCCTTCCTCGACTCGTCCTTCTAAATTATTTTTATCGAATTACTTCGACCAAGGTGATCCACTTACTATAGCTATATACATATATACATATAATTATTTATACACGTATATATAATTGCAATCGTTTACTAAACGAAAGCAATATTATATATTATCTTAAATTCTTATAGAATTCCTATCTCGACGACTCGATCACATTCCTCCTCGCATTATTTTTATTCTCCCCTTCTTTCATCCTTTATCATCATCACAATTACAGATTACAACCCGGAGGCTACACCTCGCGTAGAAGTTAATAAATCAATCATCCTTTCAACCCGTCCACGAATTCATCCTCCCCGAAAATTCCAAGATCCTTTCACCCTTGTTCCATCCCCTTGTTCATGAATGAAACATTCATTCATTGAACGATAGCCAGCAACTTCGAGTCGATAAGGGCTGCCAGAATGCAACTTCGTATCGGCTGCTTAACACCTGCCAGTCGCGCCAACTCGTCGATAGCAATCGTTAATCGAGTAACGTGTCTGGAAAGGTCGCGTCGAATACAGAACTCCTCGACGATTGGCGTGGCGTGGGAACAGAACGTGGAACTGGATCTTTGGCAGCGATATTACGTCGCCATCCTTGAGAGGAGAGATTGTCGTCGAGAAGAGTTGATACGAATATGGTGGATCCCTCGAAAACTTATATTTATTTGATAGATTTATTTTTTTGCCATTGAAACGTATAAAAATTCCTGTTAAAAAATTACTTTGCGCTCCAGGTTCGAATTAATTTTTATAAAACTTTTATATTTTAATATTTTTTGTACCTTTATATATAAAGAAAGAACATTTGTTGGGTATTAAAGTCTATATCGTTGTTTTGTGCGATATTTTAATAATAATTATCAAGATGCATCTTCGATTTGCATCCTCTCACTGTGTTATTCTTATTTTTCATCTTCTTATCTCTATTTTCTCTCTACTCAATTTCTTAATAAAAATAATTTCATTATTTAAGAATTAATTAAAATTCAAAAACTTGGAAAATAATATCTCTATTCCCATCTATCAAATTCGAACCAACACCGAAAATATAGTTCGATCTAATTTGAGATATAAAGTCGAATATATCATTCCACGTTTTATAAGATTACACTAATTAAAGAGCTTAAGAATCTATTCGATATTAAAAAAAAATCAAGCATAAATAAATATTGTCGCCACATCCATCTGATCCAACTGGTGTCTCAGAGTCACCATTCGTACAAAGAGTTAAATTTGGATTTCGAAAAAGAGATACCAAAAACAGAACGAATAAAACTGTATCCAAAACACCGTGAGAAGAAGTGGCGCACGAGTGCCACTCCTCGTCCATCGTCGTCGAGCAGACACGATTTCTCCTCGAAACGAGCGATAATCGGATGCACGGGGGAAAAACACAGGGAGATTTTTGATAAAAAAAGCAGCTCCTCAGCTTTGGAGAGGAGGGGGGAGAAAATTTTTTATAAAGAGCATTTACGCGCGAGGGAGATCCACGGCGAGGTTGGTGATATACCGGCGCAGACAGATGGCGAAATAATGGGTTTTCCGGCCGGGTGGCCGGCCGAGACCCGCCTCGAGGCCCGCCAAGATAAAAGCCGCTTCGACGCCGCTTTGATAAAAACCGCCACCCGCGTGTGATTATTAAATACCAGGAAACGCGACCACTTCTTCGGAGGCGGAAGGAAAAATAAGCGCCAAGACGTCTCTTGGAAGGAGGAAGGAACAGAGTAGTTCCTCGTTGATTGCTCCTCTTTGAATTGAAATTGAATATTTAGACAGATTATATATTTTTTTTTCTTTGATGAATACGATGAGAGAAGAATAAAATTTGGCCTTTTTTTGAATCATGATTTTGAAAAATTTGATATCTCATTTTATATACACGAGTGCACATTTGTTTCCCATTTCGTTGAATTTTTTGACAGCACACATTTGTCATCGAACATCAATGAATAAATATCTTTTGTTTACAATATCGTTATAAATTATACGAGAGAGAAAAAGAATCC
Organism: Apis dorsata; assembly: GCF_000469605.1. Lineage (NCBI taxonomy): Eukaryota > Metazoa > Arthropoda > Insecta > Hymenoptera > Apidae > Apis > Apis dorsata. The sequence goes on from NW_006263577.1 coordinate 125,372, forward strand.
AAATATTCGATAAAAAGAAAGAAAGGAAAAGTGTATTAAGAAACAAGATCTCCGGAGACTACACGTCGAAGCGAATCACATCCATCTCTTCACAACAGATCGTGCCACTCGCGAAAAGTATCAACGAGAGCGTTGTCGCGTTAATCTGACGTGAGCGTGATCGTTCGCATCGACACAACTAGGTGTACAGGCGTTCACCTGTTAATCGGATTTATCTCGAGTCGTGTGGCTCTCGGAGCGAATAGTGTTCGCTCCCCCTCCCCTCTTTTTTTCCACGCGGAGGAACAGGAGAAACGAAGGCGAAGCTGTGGAGAAATTAATTCCACTCTCCACGCCCCCCGATTCCTCCGAAACGATCGTTTCCGTTAACGAATGCGATCCCTCGTATTCAGGATAAAATATAGATCCTTCCTGACATCGTTTTCTTCCATCTGTGTATCTGATCTGTACCTAATATTTCTTTAAAAAAATTATATTTCTTTCGTTTATATTCGTTTAAGAAGAGTTGGAAGGAAGCGTGATCGATTTTAGGTCGAGGAGGCGAAATCGATCATCGAAGAAATAAAATCGTTCGAAGGTGAAAGTAAGTAAAAATGAGTGTATGCGTGTGTGTAACGTGTTATATATTTTTCGATCGGTCGATTGTGCAGTGGAGAAGATGTAACGGAGCTCGCTCACGACCTTCTTTCCGCTCGTAGATCAATGTCGCGATTCACGCTCGATTTAACTAACGCGATCGTTAACCACGAACGACAATATCTATCCTATCCCCGCCACTTTTTATTATCCCTCACGTCAAACGTTTCTCCATCATCCTCGCGAAAATCGAAGCGTTACCGTTCTCCTCGATCGGCACGACTTTCAACTTAACTTCGCATCTAGATCGAAGATCATCTCTCCGAACGAATCGTTCAATCGAGATACTTTTTTTCATCCCATGGAATGGAGAAACTTCGCGTAACAAGAATTCACAAATTATTTCTTAGATTTCAGAAGTCGATCTAGGTATCCAATCTACAAATCGAGATATTTTCATTCATAAGATAAATCCATTTGTCCTAGATCTCTACGATTTCTAGGTCGAAAAAATTGGCAACACGAACGATCAAAATTACTTTTACAAAATTGTTTTGATATACATTCTCGTAATCTCGAAATTCGACTCGAAGAAAAATCAAAACAAATGAAACGTTACCTTTGATCCACAAATCTAGATATAAATAATCTGCAGAACCCTTGTCTAAAACTTTGCGAATATTTTTATACAAGGAAGGAAGGAGAGGGGTGAAAGGTTATCCACTTATCGTCGTTTCCACGATTTCGAGTTGCTTGTCTCCGCGCGGGCTCTGATGTATCGGGACCGGTTGCACGCGTCTCCGGTTTTCTTCTTCGCCAGAAACGTGACGCGAAAATTTATTTCGCCGGTTGACGCCCCCCGGGACAGGTCTCCTCGTTTCTCGACGCCCCGCTAAAAGCATTGTCCGTCTCATAGGTACCCTTATCGCGCCTCCTCGATCCTCCACGTTTACGAATTGGAACACGCCAACTCGAGGAAAAGGTTTGATAAATGGCCGGGGATAAATAAAGGCAGTGGACGAACCTCCCTTGCGGTGGATGAACTTCTCTTGGCCGCGAAGATCGTTTATGAAGTATTCGTTGAGGATGTTTAATTTGATACGTGGCTTGAAACGTATCGTTGGGACACGTGCAGGAATTTTTGTACTCGATCGAGAGAGAGGTAGAATTTCGTTCAAGATCGAGATAGAATTCGATAAAGCTACGTTGAGTCGTCGAGACGTAACATAAAATGATCTTTCCTAATAAAGGAATAAAGTTATTTTCACAATTAATACTTTTATCAATAAATCTATAAATATAAATCACTGGAGCGAGAAAATCATCGAGGCTTCCTCGGAATTCGGTAAATTTCACAATTTCGAATTTTCAATTTGCTCGCCTCGATAAAGGCAACGTGTATAATAACGAGTATCAAGCATGTATTTGCCGGCGTGCTAACTCAACCACGCCCTCTATCCGCACCACCTTTAACACGTTCCCCTCCGTGTATGTGAACATTTGGTATCGACGGCACGTACGGTGCCTGTTTGACGAATCGAAATGAACGGCGCGAAATGTTCGTTCCCGGTACAACCCATTCCCATGAGCAGGTGTGGAAAACGGGCGAGCAAGGTTGTCTCGAAAGGTTGGTTCAAGGTTGGTTGGTCGGTCGGTCGGTCGGCTGGCCGTTCCAGGGAGCGAAACACCGGCAGTGGCGCCAACCTGGCGGCTCTCTCTGCTCCACGCTCTCCTCTTGCACCGTGGAAATCGCGAGAACACCTAAAAATATCGCATCATCCGTTTGATTTTTATCTGAAACAACTCGTATCGTGGTCTGTTTGTGGGCTCGTTTCCTCCATGGAACGCCATGTGAACATCTCTGCGGGAGTTTAGCATGCTCGCATGTTTCGCGAGCGGTATATAAAGCGGATATATCCACGTAGAGCGTGTATCTTTTTTCTCGTCTTCGTCGATAGAGGTTCGAGAAGATGGAAGCGTTTAAAAAGTAGGAGGTAAATTTTTACAAATTCGTTTTTCAAATTTATACTCTTCGCTCTTCGAGAATGGTTACGCTTTTGCGTGGGTATTAGCATTGTAATGCGGATGACGTAAATGTATGCGTCATGGATTGGTTGAGAATAGTATGTGTATATATATTTAACTTTCCTTTTGCATGTGTTGTCATCGGTATAAACGGCCATCTTGGTTTTCATTCCAGTTTACTACTCGTCGTCGAGTATCAATATGTATCTAATATCGATATTGTATATATTGATTCTTAATGACTAGGGATTAATTAGTTTATATTTTAGTATAGAAAGGAATAAAAATGAAAATTTATGAAAATCATTCAATTCCTCGATTCGATTTAGGATAAAAAAGTTGTATATAAATGAAAGTGCAACAATTTTCTTTTCTTTCATCGTTCTCTCGATTTAAATATATATATATGTAACAAAATTAAAACTTTTCTTCGTGTTCAAACGTTCCAAGTGTGTACACGGCTTAAACGGTGTCAGCGCGCGGCAAAACGTTGTTTATCGCAGTAACTGTACCGATAATCTCGTCGATTTTACACAGAGAGAAAGAGAGAGAGAGAGAGAAAGAGAGAGGGGCAAGAAACTTGAAAATGTCCGGCGATAATTAGCCGGTTTGTCTCGGATGTTTTTCCTCTGCTAGGCTAAACGCACCGTTAGCAGCTACGATTTTTACGTTCCATCGTGGAAAATGTCGGTTGGAGCCTGTTGGAAAGTTCAGACGAGGAGGGAAAAAAGTTCGATGGCGGCGTCTCTCGAAAGCATAAGTTGATAAGATTGAGCTCTTTGAAGCGTTCTAAGAAAACTATATCATATAGCTAGTCTTGTATTCCGCAATCATGAATTAACCGGTCACTCTTCGTGGCCGACTGAGGATGAAATAAATGGCTCGTGTTGATTCAAATATCTCGGAGGATGTGCGAGAAGAAGAAACCGAAATTTATACGCGTGGATCAGAAAATCATTGTTCGCAGAAAGATGGATGAAATTTAGAAAAATTTACAAATTTTTGGAAACTAAATTTCGTTACTCGAAAATTTCGAGACTCGAGAGAATTTAAAAAGTTTCAGAATATTTCTGGAAATTTAAAAAATTTTTAAAATCAGAAAGATAGAAAAAATTTAAGAACTTTGTACCTCGAATCGTAGAAAAGTTTTTCGTTTAATCAAGTTCCTTCCCAAAATTCCACGAATGAAGATAACCACCGACACGGGAATCTACTTCACTTGTTTATCTTCTATTCGAAGTAGAACGAATCTCGCTGTTTTTTTCCTCGACAGATGCATCGATACCGCATTTTCCATCCTCGTCGAAAGTGTCGATCGATGAAATTCACATTGGTTGCTGGATACCCCGACGAGAAGATCGGAGGGTTGGCGATCGATAGGCTGGAACGCTCGAAGATAGGCAAAATCGCGTCGCGCGTTATCGGATCCAACGTTTTCCATCGTTTATTAATCCTGACTGCCGCAACTATCACGGTTGAAATATTCACCATTCACCTGGCTGCATTCTGAACCACTTGTACAAACGTTTGTGCTTCGCTGGAATTCACCGACTCCAAATTTAAAGTACGTTTGTGGTGTACGAATTTGTAATTACTTAATTTCAAACGGTTTGTTTTAAGAATTAAAACAAACGATCAAATTCGTCAAAATGACGAATTTCGTATTCTTTGTTTCACGATTATTGAAAACGTGAAAATGTTTTCGACAAAATTAAATTATTACAATTTATTGATACAATTATTGATATAATTACAATCATTTATATGTAAAATAAGTGCTTAGATATTGAATAAAAAGTTTCGACGATGAGAAATTCTGAGATTCGTTTGAAAAAAAGAAATAATATTTCACGAATCTAAACGAATTTAATACGAAAATAATTGTAAAATAATAATATCGGTGGATATCATCACTCTTTTTTCAAATAATAAAAAAAAGCAATAATAATTGGAATACGAATAAGAATCATCTCGTAATCGTACAATTGTTTGTTTTGATATTGCAGCAAATTTTTCTCCATAGCTGATAATCGCTCAAAATTGAACGTTATTTTCCGCGCGTTTAACAATTTTACGATACGAATTTTCCGCCCGATGTCAATTATCCTTCGACTATTGAATTCGTAAATCCGTGTCGCGCCGTAAATTTTCGAAAAATCATCGTCCAGCTACATCCAACCCTTATAAATTCATCGAATGACATGATAGATCGATAGTCGTGGCAACGATCTGCTCTCTGCACGAGAACATTAATCAAACTCGTATTAACTTTACCTGATTCTGAATTTTTACGAATTACGAAATGTTTAATGTTTTAATTCTCAAAACGATTCTGACCGTCTCGAATTGCAGACAATTGTTCGCAAATATTAAATTAGTTAAATATGAAATATATATATCTTCAATATTATCTAAAATATTTATTGCAAGCAATTATAAGCGATCAGGATATTGAATTGTCTCAACATTTTATTATTTGCACATGTGATTAAGAAATATTCTTCTAATTTTCCAAATCCTTTAAATGCAATTAAATACAATTACCTTAAGTATTTTTCAAAAAATAAACCAAAACTCATTAGAGGGAATATCTGATTCTGAAAATTATTTGTTTAATAAAAAAATGTGTCTCAAAAATGAGAGGAAACGAATTCGATACTAAACGATTACAATTACATACACACATTTACATTTCGTGCATCGAACCTGTCAATCCTGGCATCTCACATCATCCCTTTCCCTCAACCCCCAACGGTTTAACCACTCGTCACGCTCGATCGGGCGTAAGCCGTGTGGCTGTCGTCGAGGATAACTCTGCCTTAACGTAACGACTTCGTTCCCCTTTCTCGAGCCGAAAATCACGGTGAAACCGATCTCCCCCTCGTGAACACCCATCATCCTCACGTACTTGAACGTGTTCCAGGTCCGGCCGCTTGGACGAGGACGGGAAGGACGAGAAGCCACGTAGCCACGGTGGTTCCCTCGCCCGATCGGGGAAACGACGGATCTCACTCGCGGAAATCGGTGACGATGAGCTAGCGACACGACGATGAGGAGGATGAAGCAGCGAGCGCTGCTCGCCTGGCCATGGTTGTGGCTGTGGCT
>NW_006263577.1:131523-131767 GCF_000469605.1 Apis dorsata
CTCCTCCTCCTCCTCCTCCTCCTCGTACGCGAGCGAGGGCACGAGCCGACAACAACCCGACGACGAGTTCCGTTTCACCCTTCCGCTCTACAACGTGTCGATACCGGAGAACTCGATCGGCAAGACGTACGTGGTCCCTTACGTGGACGAGAGGATGGGGATAAAGCTGCCGTCACCGGACGCCAACCTCGACATCCGTTTCCGTATAATGAGCGGCGACCGCGACAGATTCTTCAAGGCCGAG
>NW_006263577.1:131833-135182 GCF_000469605.1 Apis dorsata
CGTGGACGTGTTGAACCGGGAGAGGAAGGATCATTACGTGCTCGAGGTGCGCGCCACGTTGAACAGGAACGACGGGAGGAATCTGGTTACGATACTCGAGGCGGACACCACCGTGGTTGTCACGATCTTGGACACGAACGACCTGAACCCCCTCTTCTACCCGACCGAGTACGAGGCCACCGTCACGGAGGACACGCCTATGCATCGAAGCATACTCAGGGTAATCGCCGAGGACGCCGATCTCGGAAGGAACGGGGAGATTTATTACAGCTTGGCCGAGGAAACGGATCAGTTCGCCGTTCACCCGGTCAGCGGGGTAATAACGCTCACCAGGCCGCTCAGGTAGGTTTCTTGCGAGAGATATTGGAAGGTAATTTCGTTTTTTTCTCTTTCTTTTTTTTTTTTTTTTTTTTTTTTTTTTTTGGTGGAACGTCAAACGTCGTTTCGTGCGATCGCGAGCGGTCGAATTGTTGACGAATTCAATCTCGGTCAATAATTTCTCGAGTCGTTATTCGCTTCAATCTTCTTCCGTCTTTAATGCCAAAATTGTCGAAACGAAATTTTCTTATAAATAAATGCCACATTCTCGAAATATAATAATAACGGTTTAGAATAAAATTGGCTAAACATTCGACTTTTCTTATAAATAAATGCCATGAAATGCCAAATTCTTAAAATATAATAATAATAATATAGTTTAGAATAAAGTTAGCTGGACAAACATTCGACTTTTCTTATAAATAAATGCCAATTCTCAAAATATAATAATAACAACACGGTTTGGAATAAAATTGGCTGGACAAATATTCGAATTTTCTTATAAATAAATGCCATGAAATACCAATTCTTAAAATATAATAATAACAGTTTAAGAATAAAATTGGCTAAACATTCGACTTTTCTTATAAATAAATGCCATGAAATACCAATTCTCAAAATATAATAATAACAGTTTAGAATAAAATTGGCTGGACAAATATTCGATTTTTCTTATAAATAAATGGAACATGAAATGCCAATTCTCAAAATATAATAATAACTAACAACATAGTTTAGAGTAAAGTGGGCTGGACAAACATTCGACTTTTCTTATAAATAAATGCCAATTCTCGAAATATAATAATACCAACACGGTTTAGAAAGTTGGCTGGACAAACATTTAACTTTTCTTACAAATAAACCATAAAATGCTCAAGATGTAATAATAACAACGCGGTTTAGAAAGTTGGCTGGATAAAGATTCGACTTATATAAATAGCAACACTCGTGCGAAAAAACGAAATTACTTTCCGAACAACCCGATAGAATTTCCTATCGATTCCTTTTCATCTTTTTAATCTTCCATTCGAACGCATCAAAAGTATTTTCGTAATCCTCTCGATCAACCGTCCAGATACACGGAGCGAGCGACCCACGAACTGGTGGTGCTGGCAAAGGACCGGGGTGCCCTGTTCCGGGGCAGCAGCAGAGCCAGCACGGCGAAGGTGACGATCAAGGTGCGTCAGGTGAACCTCCACTCGCCCGAGATCTACGTGCACCACCTGCCCGACATCGTGGAGCACTCGAACGCGGACATCTACGCGATCGTGCGGGTGATCGACAACGACGAGGGGATGCACGGTCAGATCGCGAGCCTGGACATCGTGGGCGGCGACCCGGCCGGCCACTTCAGAGTGCGTCCAGCCGGCGGGCCGCACTCGGGGGAATACAACATCGAGGTGTTGCACCTGTTGGACAGGGAGACGGCGGTGCAGGGCTACAACTTGACTCTACGCGCGACGGATCGGGGGGTGCCCCAACGCTTCAGCTACAAATTCGTGCCCGTCCACCTGGCCGATCTGAACGACAACGCCCCAGTGTTCAGCCGGGAGATATACGAGGTGAGGGTGGCCGAGACGGCGCCCGTCAACACGCNGTGATCCAGCTGAAGGTGACGGACGCGGACGAGGGGAAGAACGCGCTTGTTTTCCTGGAGATCGTGGGCGGGAACGAGGGTGGCGAGTTCTACGTGAACGCCGAGACGGGGATGTTGTACACGGCTGTGAACCTGGACGCTGAGAAGAAGGCGTTCTACACGCTGACCGTGTCCGCGGTGGACCAGGGGAACGCGGGGACCAGGAAGCAATCCTCGGCCAAGGTGAAGATAAACGTGGTCGACACGAACGACAACGATCCTACGTTCGAGCAATCGGAGATGGAGGTGTGGATCGACGAGAACGAGCCGGCGGGCACGTCGGTCGTGAAGATAACCGCCAAGGATCGTGACTCGGGCGAGAACGCGTACATCTCGTACAGCATCGACAACATCCAGAAGGTGCCGTTCGAGATCGACCATTTCTCGGGGATAGTGAAGACGAAACAGGTGCTCGACTACGAGACCATGAAGCGGGAGTACTTGCTGCACGTGCGGGTGAGCGATTGGGGCATGCCCTTCAGACGGCAGGCCGAGATGCGGCTGCACGTGAGGGTGCGCGACGTGAACGGCAACAGGCCCCAGTTCGGGAGGGTCGACTGCACCGGCCACGTGCCGAGGTACGTGTCGATCGGGTCGGAGATCATCACCGTCTCGGCCATCGACTTCGACGCGGGCAACATCATCAGGTATCGCAGAGTCTCCGGGAACGAGGACGGCTGCTTCGCCCTCGACGCGGCCAGCGGCGTGCTGTCCGTCGCCTGCGACCTGTCCGACGTCAAGGTCGCCGAGCGCGTGGTCATCGTGACCGCGACGGACGGCTCCCAGTTCGCGGACGTGAACCCCGTCCACGTGCACCTGGTGAATGCGAAGAGGAACTTGGGCTCGCAGGGGAGGATACTGTCGGACCAGAGCGGGGCTCCCCAGCGCCGGGACCCCGGCGTCGCCCGCCGGGCGACCGAGGCGATCGCCGCCGCCGAGAGGAACAACGTGCCCTCGAAGGACGACGAGTACGCGCTCCCGCCTAGCCGATACGGCGAGAACGTGCACGCCCCCGAGTTCGTCGATTTCCCCAGCGAGATAAAGGCGAACGAGTCGGTGGGGATAGGCACGACCCTGGTCAGGATCCGCGCCAGGGACAGGGACTTGGACTACAACGGGAAACTGGTGTTCTGCGTCTCGGCCGGGGACCGGGACTCCGTGTTCAAGATCGACCCCGACACGGGCGACCTGAACGTGATCGGCCACCTGGACAGGGAGCGGGAGAGCGAGTACTTCCTCAACATAAGCGTGTACGACTTGGGCAAGCCCCAGAAGTCAGCCTCGAGGATGCTCCCCGTCACGATCCTCGACGTGAACGACAACGCGCCGAGGTTCGACAAGTCTTTGGCGAGCTTTCGCGTCTCCGAGACGGCTTTGAACGGGACGAACGTGTGG
>NW_006263577.1:135604-153365 GCF_000469605.1 Apis dorsata
ACCATGGTTATCATAGACGTGGTGGACGTGAACGAGAACGTTCATCCCCCGTTGTTCGACGACTTCGTCGTTTCCGCGAGCGTGTTCGAGAACCAAGCTGTAGGCACTCTGGTGACCACTGTCCGCGCCAGGGACGCCGATCCCCTCGGCGGGGACTCGAGGATCGGATACACCATACGTGGAGGGGACGGGATCGGCATTTTCTCCATCGACAACGAAGGTGAGCTCTTTCTCTTTTTTTCTTTATTACGAGAGTGTATCTTAATTTGATTCGGATTAGTTGACGAGGAAACGTGTATTGAAAATTAGAAAAGAAAGGAAACTTTCTAATGGATAAAACTACCTGCGCATAAATAGTAAAGAAAAAGGGGGAGATTTAATTGTATTCCTCGCGTAGAATATTGTACGAAAGGGTGGAACACCGGGGTTATGTCTCGCTTATGAATAGCATCGAGTTTAATTGAGTACGGTTAATTTATGGGTTTACGGAGAAAGAACCCTGTTGCTGAAAGCTGTCCACCAACAATTTCGCGATACCGATAAATTTCCATTATTGCACGGGATTAAAGGTAATCGGATAAAAAAGTTAAATATTGTCGCTCCATGCCGCTGTTGCTGCTGCTCGTCGTTAATATTCTTCCATCCGTTTTATTCTCGCGTTTGCCTTCACCCATCCCCCGTGTTAGACTCGATTTGCGCCTGTTTGCAACTTTTCTTTTTTTTTTTACGATGAAGTAAACGATTGTGAAAATAACAATGAATCCGAGCGGGGAATTATTTTTATCGAATTAATTAATTTCTTCCTTATAACGAATCGTTGTAATTATTTTCATCAATTGACTTGGCCGAATCAGTAATAACAGTTCTTTTAATAAAACTAACGATTTCGTTGAAAGAACAATCTTTTGATAAAAAGATAAAAATTCTCAATTTCATTTAATGGAAAAAGGAAGGCAAGACGTAAGGAATGCCTCGTTTTTAAAAAGCGCGCCTTTTTCGGATTTGTCGTTTGCATATTAATCTTTTTTTCCCCTTGGCGTCAATGGCTAAAAATTAAATTCGTTTCTTCCCGATTTTTTTTTTTCCCCCTCCTCTGTCTTCTCGACCGGAAATGGTCGATAGCTCGGCTCGGTTCGAACACTTGCATGAAAATGTAGCTCGAGTTCCCGCGCGCTTTTAGACACCAACTTTTGTATAATGCGTTGAATTCGGTTAGAAAGTTCTCGAAAGTTTCCCTCGGTTCTGATTTTGACAGTTTCACGGTTGTGCAGAGTTTGTGAGAATACCGGTTCGGGAAAAGAAACTTGTAATGGTGTTTCTTTGTGCTTGTTGGACCGTGCTAGTATAAATGCTAAGTCCCTTGTTCGAGGATATTTTCTCTTGCCGCTGTATATATATAAGGTTTGTAATGCAGCTGCAGTTTGGTATCAAATTTTTTTCCCTTTCGAGATTTCTTTGAAAATTTTTCAATTAAAATGTAAAATACGGCCTTATTTTTTTTATTCCTGGTAGAGAATCCACATTCTCTCGAATAGATGAGTATCTTTATCGTGCAATACGAAAAAGGTAATTATCAATTACGTAATAAGAAACGCGATTAATTTCATGCGAAATAATTTATATAATAAAAATTCATTTTTGCGACTAACTGATATAGTTAAATCATAGCCTGAGTGGTAATAAGAATTTTAAAACGAGGGAAAGAAAGATTGATCGAAAATTAAAGTAAAAATCGTTTAAATTCTCTCGAAGGCTATCGTGACTCGACGAATACTAAAAAAAAATAAGGAAAACAAGATTCGCGTAAATTAACCAACCACACCGATTCCCCTCGATACTCGACATTTCAATCACTGACGGAGAAAAGAACAAATACGGCTAATTCAACAGGTCAATCGGTGGTTAACCCCCCACTATCTCCCTTCCCCCCCTAAAAAATCGGTCCGAAACGAGACTCTGTCTTCTTCTCGAAACGATCTCGCCATTTCCTGCTCGACTTCGGTTGAAAGTAGCCCCTAAAAACGATACTTTAAAATCAGGGTCCAAGGGCCGTGACAACGGCACCAATTTATTCCTCGGCGCTCGCCTTTTTTCCCTCCCCTCCTCCTCTTTGCTCGTTTCCCGCCCTCTGTGTCGCCGTCGATCGATCAAAAAAAAAAAAAAAAAAAAAAGGAAACGAAAAACAAAGGCGGAAAAAGAAAAATGAAGCGAGCGAGATGAATGAAAAGAAAGGAGCGAGCGAGCGAGAGAGACAGAAAGAGAGAGTGGAGAAAGAAAGAAAGAAAGAAAGAAAAAAAAAGTAAACGCGAGTTGTTCGCCGCTTTTTACATCCGACAGTGAAGCGTCGATGGTTCGTGGCACAGGTCCAAAACGAAGTTACATCGTCGCGGCCCATTAAATACCGACGCAGCGGGTTTAATTGAATTATGGGGGACTCGCGACGATTTCTTTTTTTTTCCCCTCTTTTTTTTTTCTTTCTTTCTTTTTTTTTTTTTTTTCATTCCAGGATCTGACCGCGCATTAAATTCCAACCGCGTTCTCCTTTCACCGCGAAAACCGACTCGAGAAATGGCGCGTCATCCCGTTTAATAGTTGATCTCTTCTCGATTGGATCGAGCTTGTTCGAGTCGCTTTAATCGCGTCGAGTAACTTTTGCCTCGTTTCTTTTTTTTTATTATTATTATTATTATTCTGCTCGTTTTGTCGGTTAGGTTTGAAAAAAAGGAAAGAAGATGTTGTATGTATCGTTGGTCATTTTTTCGCATTTTTGCGGTTCTCTTGGTAATTGGCGAGTGGAAAGATAGAAATGGATAGATTTTAGATAAAGAAGAAACGAGATTTTTGTATTATTCTTTCGAATTCTGTTTCGAACATTTCGATCTGTTAGGTCAGTTAATATTAAACGGTTTATTCACCACGTTGGGTATACATTGGATAAACGTGACTAAAATTCGAGATATTATTCGAAAAATATATGATTACGCTTTAGTCGAATGTTATGCATTTTGCCTTTAAAGAAAGAAAGAAAAATATTGTAAATTCCGTTCTCTAAGACTCCTGGATACTCATTAACAATCTTTCTTAACTTTCCTCCTTAACAACGATAATTCAATTCTCGAATTTCCATTCTAAATTCGAAAAAAAATTAGAAATAATTTCGAAACACTTCTCATAGACATTCTTTCAAAATCAACCTGTTTTTCCACACCAAACACACGTAACATTTATACCGAGACTGCGTACACCTATTCCCTTTTTCTTTTCTCTCCTCGGTCATGATCTATTTGCTAATGGTGGCCAGTTGGCGGTCAGATTGGCGGGGAACGATTGCCGGTTGCACGGCTATAAATCGGGCGGCGTGACGTTTCGATTCCAGTCGTACATTTCGCGCGATAAAATATACACAGATTGGAAGTTGGGGAAAAATACAGTGGGCATCGTCCCGTGCTTTGGTCACGATCGACGGGTTTCCATCGTTCGATGGAACAGAATACGCTCTCTCTCTCTCTCTCTCTTCGAGTGCACCCCGTGGCTCCCTTTGCGTGTAAGGTTGTACAAGGTGAGCTTGTTCGAATGATCCGTATAATAAAGTGGAACGGTGTTGATATTGGTATCGGGGATGTGGAAAAGGGATGGAGAAAAGTTAAATATTCGACGTGTCCTGTGGCGAGTGATAAAATTAGTTTGAGTGAATGGAAAAGATTCTTTGATCTCTGGGGCTTAGATGTAACGTTGTAACTTTTCCAAACAAAAGCGTTTTAAATATTCGAACGCTGCCTGTTTTTTTATTTTTGAAAGGAAGATGTATTTTTGTAATAGTAATAGTTCGTTTGAAAGATTTTTCAATTTATGTATAAAATTATATTTGAGAAGGTATAAATTGAAATACAAATTGAAATAAAATATTCTAAGATCTTTTCAAGTTATTTTATACATTCAATAACAATTCAAACTATCTTAGACTCAACAAATAATCCACACGTAATAATATTTTGTAATACAAAATTAATTATATTTTAAAGCGCAACAATACAATTACAATTAAAACAAAATAGTCTTTTGAAAATCGTTCTTCGAAAATTGTTATAGAATTTCACTGAAATTTTATGTATGCTTTTATTATTGAACGTTGCCAGCAACATCACTATTTCATAATTGGTATTTGTTTTTCTTCGATACACATACTTCAAATGTTTTGAAAACAGATACAATCACGTATAATTAAACATATTCATTCAACTAAACTCGTACATTTTTTTTATTGTTTGCCTAGTCAACAAAAATTACTACCTTCGAAAAATGCCAATTTCGCCTAAGTTCGTTCACTCTGTGCACGTATGCAAGTCGGCTAAGTATTCACGCGGAGGTTTTGGGGATTGTATCGATCCCCCGTCGAGCAAAAATAATACATTGTCAATGGTATGCATATTCAACCTGTGTAAATATTCATAAGTCGGTGTGTTGCCCTCGTGCTCGACCAGTATTGGTGCGCGACTGTTCCTCCTCGACTGGACGAATCTCGCAGCAGCAGCTCGATTCTCTTCGAGAGGATATTCGTATTGCGATTCATTACAGTTGAAAATTGAGAATTGCACATTTTCCTTTCGAAAACGAAATTATCGCTCGCCCCATCGTGTTCGATTTTTCGAATCCGTTTTTTGGGAGAGAGAAGAGAATATACAGGTGAACTCGTTGTTTATTACTGAGCAAACGATACGGCGCGAGTGTTGATTAAAACTCAGAATCGAGAATTAACCGATGTTTTTCTGTATTTCGTTCCCTTCGTTTTAAATCGAAGTCGTTGGTTAACGTTGGTAAATGAAAAATAAAATTTTTACCAATAAAATAGAGTCTTATTCTTTGAATATTATAACGCGAGTATATATAACAAAAAAAAGCGCAAAAGATCATTCTATCGTAGTAACAAGAATAGAAAATATATCCATATGATGGTCTTTGCTATATTAAGTGTACTCCAGTACTTGTACTGATATTTTAATAATGCGAGTCTGATCAATGAAGTATTGATAATAGTATTGAATAATAATATTGATGTAGTTTTGGATATTTTGGATAATTTGGATAATATGACTGTCGAATGCTCTTCGACTAATCGTAACAAATATACTTCTTAGTTGCGAATTGTATATAAATTATTCGTGTAGCTTATCTATTAGAGACCAGGGTCTCTCACATTATCAGAGCAGGTAATCGTGTCCGTGTCAGAGCACGATATATTCATAAACTATCTAATTGTCGTATCACCATGAGATTCATGATACCCCAAAATTAGAAGATTTAGAGAATTATTAGCTGCAAAATTGTTAGGATTATTTGAAAATATAAACCTTGTCAAAACCTTCAACATAATATAAGATAAAAAAAATCTAGTATAAGTATTAGACTGCATGCAAATTATATTATTCGATTATAAAAGACGACTAAACAGACTAATCAAAGGAATTTAAAAAAGGCAACAACTTTTTGTCCAAATTGTCCGTTGTCAACCTCAGTTTTGTATAAAATGTTTTAAAATTTTACATTCATTTTTATTATTTTTATAACAATTTAATAATTTTGTTACACCTTGCCAAATACCTACGAAGATCGTTCATAAGTAGTCAATAACACCTAAATATGGATGACGCGGCAGTCAACGTGTTAAACGAAAACAATTCCTCATTTCTGGAAAAGATGCGTCTCTCAATAAGGGTGGAACGTTCTATTTGCCCCACCAGAACTTCGCGTAATCGTGGTATTCGAGCGTGATATCGGCCAGGCGCACGTGTGCAGGGCGCTTTATTAATGGACTAACGCCGAGGCACGGGCGACAAAGTGGACAGCGGAACGGCGCGTTAGCTCGTTTGCCAGGAAAAGCTGGGGTGGAAACCGGGGTAGCGCCAGTTTTCTATGGCGATCCGAGTTTAACCGCATTTTCCTCGCGGTGGTGGCCGGGTGAACCGCGTCACGGCAAATTTAGCGTATCGTAGGCAGGGTGACGTCGTTCGCTATCAACGAACCGTTCAAACGAACCCCGGACTAACGAGCTTCGGTATCTACGCGTTCGCGTCCACATGTGTAATCTTCCGTGTCCGCGTGGAATTGGCGATTGCTCGCGAAAAAGCTCGTTTCCTGTTCTTCTCCTCTTTAATATATACTAGCGAAGAGTTATTTGAAATTGTTCTTTTTTAGAAATTTATTTGAGGTAGAAGAAGTTTGATGGTGCTTACATTCGGCTGGATAAATAGAGATCGTTCAATGTAGATGTTGATATTTTTTGCTGTTTCGTATTAATGGAAATTAGAAGATGGATGAGTGTGATTGAGATAAGGGAATTGACAAATTCAATTACACAAACTAGAGATCAATTTTCTTTTAAACTTAATATAATTAGAATTAAGGTATTCCATTTATATGAATCTATGAGTGTATAATTTCTCCATTAGTCCAATACTTTATTTTCTCTAAAATAATGTGATAATTAAATATCAGAAATATTAGAAACAAGATAACTATTCAACGAATTCGACGAATTAATTTTTTTTTTTTATTCGTGTACAAATCGAGACGGATAAATTTCGATAGAGTCATAAATCATGGAACAAATAAAGAAATAAAGAAATAACAATAATAACAAGAGGAGAATTGGCGATAGTTCCGCACTGTTACACATTCTCGTTAAGTTCTCGGCGGCAGAAGAACGTTTCGTATTCGGCCTTTTGCAACGTTCGTGTACGGAAAGGAGGAACCGAAGCGAGGACCGCGTTCCAACGGCGTTGTCCACGGGAATTCTTCGAATGCCCGTGTGTAATGGATCACCACGGTCTTATCGTGGCGAGCGGTGCGAATCGTGGCGGACCTTTTGCCTCCGAGAGACGGCTAACTTGCCGCGGCTCGAGAAAAAGAGAACACGTCCCTCCCCCCGGCTGGGTAAGAGGTGGATAGGTCAACCGTTTCCGGATACCGATTCATCTGGTTGGAAATTACGCCGCGACAAACGCCTTCTCCTTCGGATCGCGCATCTCGACGCTATAAAATACGTTTCTTTGAAATTATGTTTAACGAGGGTATCCCTAACTTTGCGAAAAAAAGGACGATCAGATGATTATTCTTTCGAGAAGTCAGGAATATTTAGTTGAAGAGTAGAATTTGGTTTTCGATTAAAGAATTTTTGTTTGGCGATAATCTGCGTTTTAGAAATTCCTTTTCCCCAAATTATGGATTCCTGATTTATGGTATGGATGTGGTGTCTTTCAAGAGGATTTTAAGGTGTGATTGGTTTTATTCGGTGAATTTTTCAAAGGAACAATACGAAGCAGTGATTGTTACTGCTTCGAGTTTTTATCATTGAAAGAGAAAATGATTCTAAAAAAAAAAGAAACAAGTTAAACAATAAGTTTTATTGCTTGTTCTAATTGTTTGTTTCTTAAATTATAATATTAACACGGGTCATCTCGTTTCGACTCGATCGACGACTCGAGGAATTAAAAACACTCGAAGCAAAAATAGGAAAAGGCGAGAAGAAATTCCCGACAAATGAATGTAAAGTCTGTTCGTCGAATGGAAAAAGAAACGAATACCATTGCACAAAGGAGAATGCTTTATCAGATCAGACATCATACTCTGAAGACATTATTCAAGTTTGCAAAGTAAATAATAATTAATCGCTTTAATTTTATTTATGTAATAAATAATACTTAAAATATAAGAAAGCCTACATAATAAATAAATGTATAAGAAACATATAGTAATATTTATTACTATTTTATATTTATTACTTACTATTATATTATTCAGAATACTTTAAGAGCAGAGTGCCGTACGCAACGTGTTAATTTACCCTTATCCAAAATACACTTTTACCTAGATAATTACGAGAAGAGATAATGCATAAGTCTAATATGCTTTTAAAAAAAAAAGTGTCTGACAATGACAAGAAAGAATTACATGAACCGAATTAAAAAAAAAAATTTCGAGCCGTCTTGTCGTTGAAAGAGTCAAATCTCGAACTCGGATTAATTAATACTCGACGAATAATAATTATCGACTGTGATGCGTCGTCGCTTACAACGATGTCGAGAGAGAGATAGAGAGAGGGATGAAGTCTTCTCCCCCTCTCCCCCCATCGACGCGGCAAAAATCCAATTTAATCGACGAGTGGCGAACAAGGCACAAGGGGTGTGTATATACATATATATATTCCTAGCAGCAGCAGCAGCTTCTCGTGAATTATACCAGGCATAACGATCGTACGCGTACCCGCCCTAAATTACCCCTATCGACAAACGGGATGTTTTTACTCCCCCTCGAAAGTCGTTCCGTTCGACTACGCGATGTACGACCGCGTTATTCCGTGATATTGGACGATCTATCCGATCCTGTTCCCCAAGAAAACGAACGACTTAACGCGACGAACGATATATTTTATTCGTGTTTCGCCCTCTTACTCCCCCCTTTCTCACTTTCTTTAATTTAAATTCGGTTTCAGGATTAGATAGCTTGTTAGGAAGATTTTTCGAGACAGATTCTTTTCTTTTTCCTTTTAATTAATTTCTTTTTTCTGTGTTTCTTCCACTTCGTATAAGTTTTATACATAAGCTTCTTGTGTAACGTGTATTTCTTACAAAGAAGAAAATTCTGATGAAATTAATTAATTCCTAAGAAATGTAAATGTATCTATAAAAATTATCCTTTTAAAAATTGTTGCAATACAATTATTCTTTGTGAATATAAACGATCAAAATTCCGTAAAATATTAAAAATATTTTTAAACATCTCGAAGGTATCGCTTAAGAGCTATCTACCCTCAAACGCGAAATATGATCGCGAAACTTGGCAATTCGCAAGAAGGAAATTTCGTTTGTAGATTTTTGCGAGATTTTACGAAAAAGTTTCTTTTTAATTTTCCCTTTGAAACGTTAATGATCGTTTAATGGAGATCCCTTTGACTGGGGCGCGGGCTTACGGGAGAAGTGGTACTGCAGGCAAATTAGTAGAGACGGTAAAAAACATTCTTTGAGTGGGGAGAGACTGGACAAGATTCGCCCGGTGGACGCGTGTGCATGCGTTTGCACCCGCTAAGCCCTGCTTAAATATTGTGCTAGAATTAACAGGGCCGTGTCGAGCTGCAACGAACCGGAACGAGACACAACTGGAACGACTTGCGCTCGTAATGGACAATATGGTCGCGATTCGAAAGACTTGGATCCGCTTCTTTGTATGTTGTTGCGTATCTGGTCACCCTGGTCACGTTGCTTTATAATATTATTATTTTTCTTTATCGATTTCTTGTATGAAGTGTATTTTTTTGGTTTAATTTTTTATTGACAGAATAAGAGGGGAACGGTGGTGGTTTCGTTTTCACCTTAATTTGCTTTTAATTGTTTCGTGGTAATTCTATTTAGAGAATGTGTGGTGTTGTTTGATTTGAAATAGAAGAATATGAGATGAAAATTTTCTCAGCGAGATAGTCCGCCATTTACACGTTTTTCAATTAATTTTAATTTTCCCGGCGCTAATTGAATTTTCAATATATTCCTTTATAAGATTACGCGCAAACCTGAAACGAGAATTTTCTTTTCCCGCTTTAACTTCTTTTCGGGTTATTTCCAGATGCGTTTCGCCTGGGAAAAATGCCTCGACGTTTCGTCAAAGGTCCGCGAATTCGCTTTCGCGTACATTCGTTAATTTCAAAGCCGAGAAGAGAGATTGATCTCGTGTAATAAACGGTTATTAACGGTTAATTAGTCAAATGCGTTAACCAAAAATACCCGTTTTTAACGTTGCTCGCATCTGAAATCTTGAAAGAAGAGGAAACTTAATTGGAATAATTGAATTGAAACTCGATCGATCACCGTGAATGATTAATTAAAAACTTTTAACATATATTCGTTATAATGCTGTATATATAAATTCGATAATTCTTGAAACGCGTGAAAAAAAATTTATCGTATATGAATTTAAAAGTTATTAATCTCGAAGAAGAGGAGAAGGAGGAAATAGAATTTACGATCTGTTTAAAGCATCCCTGACGCACGCTCGATCCGCGAATAATGTTTCATCTTGGGCCGCGTGATGGAAAGTGCAAAAACCTTTCGTATTTAAGCATTCAACGCGGTTCGCCAAAGTAAATCAACGTCGGTTCCATACGATTCGAACGCCCTCCCGCCCCCCTCGCTAATGGAAGCTCAATCGACGAACAATAAAATCAAATCCCCATTAACGTAATACCCCTCCCGGAGCAATAAATATGCAAATACGAATTTTTGCTCCCGTGTAGTAGGAATCGAACGTGGAAGAAGAAAAACAATCGGCGCGGTGTGTGATTTAAATGCCACATTAAATCGCGAGCCGAGCGTTTCGATGCGACACGGATATTATTTATGAAATCGAGATTTTATGTGTGTATCGGTGTGTAATGCGAATATAATGTCTCTTCATTGCACGTGGAAGAAATATGCTCGCGATTTTTTTTTTATCTTTTTCCACATATTAGATTTAGAAGAAAAAAAAAAAAAGAAGAAAGGATAATTTATAATCTAGCATATCTTTGAGGTTAGGTGTTTATAATGGAACATATTTTGTCTTTTTCCTTATGTTAGATTTAGAAAAAAAAGAAGAAAGAATAATTTATAATCTAGCATTCGTGTATCTTTGAGGTTAGGAAATTTATAATAAAAAATATTTTGTCTTTTTCCATATTATATTGAGAAAAAAAAACAATAATTTATAATCTAGCATACCTTTGAGGTTAGGTGTTTATAATGGAAGATATTTTGTCTTTTTCCTTATGTTAGGTTTAGAAAAAAAAAAAGAAAGGATAATTTATAATCTAGCATTCGTGTATCTTTGAGGTTAGGAAATTTATAATTAAAAATATTTGGTCTTTTTCCATATTAAATTGAGAAAAAAAATAATAATTTATAATCTAGCATTCGTGTATCTTTGAGGTTAGGAAATTTATAATAAAAAATATTTTGTCTTTTGCCATATTATATTGAGAAAAAAAAACAATAATTTATAATTTAGCATTCTTTGAGGTTAGATATTTATGGATATTTTATCTTTTTCCTTATGTTAAATTTAAAAAAAAGAAGAAAGGAGAATTTATAATCTAGCATTCGTGTATCTTTGAGGTTAGGAAATTTATAATAAAAAATATTTTGTCTTTTGCCATATTATATTGAGAAAAAAAAACAATAATTTATAATTTAGCATTCTTTGAGGTTAGATATTTATGGATATTTTATCTTTTTCCTTATGTTAAATTTAAAAAAAAGAAGAAAGGAGAATTTATAATCTAGCATTCGTGTATCTTTGAGGTTAGGAAATTTATAATTAAAAATATTTTGTCTTTTTCCATATTAAATTGAGAAAAAAAATAATAATTTATAATCTAGCATTCTTTATATTTATGGATATTTTGTCTTTTTCCTTATGTTAGATTTAGAAAAAAAAGAAGAAATGATAATTTATAATCTAGCATTCGTGTATCTTTGAGGTTAGGTATTTTTAATGAAAGATGTTTTATTTTTTTCCATGTATTAAATTGAGAAAAAAATAATAATTTATAATCTAATATTCGTGTATCTTTGAGGTTAGATATTTATAATGAAAGATGTTTTATTTTTTTCCATGAATTAAATTGAGAAAAAAATAATAATTTATAATCTAGCATTTACATATCTTTGAGGTTAGGTGTTTATAATAAGATATTTTGTCTTTTTTCATATGTTAAATTTAGGAAAAAATAATCTACCGTACTACTATACTTTGAGGTTAGATGTTTACAGTAAAATTAGGATTTGGACATAGAATAGTTAAAAAACTTTATAAGATTATATATATATATATTTATAAGATTAGGCGCGAAATTTTTATAATTCATCGTAAAATTGGAATGAAAATTGATAGAGATAGATACGTATGAAAATGGAAAGATACACACGAAAGTGGAAACACGTTTCCACCGAGAAAATAAAATCAAGTTTGGAAGTTGTTGCAACACCACGTATTTGGAGTATCCTGCGGAAACGTGTTCGAAATTGAGAAACCGTGATCGGGTAACCAGATGCCAAACGTTATCGTCGAGAGGAATCTGTTCGAATCGAAAAGTTACAAAGGACTTCTTTTTTCGAGTTCATAAACTTGATTATTTAACCACCAATTTCAGTGCACGTGTGCAACTGTGTAACACGGTAGTGAAATCGAGGGAGTAAATAGTCGAACGATGCGCACGACGAGTTTTTTTACTTTTTTATTTTTTTTATTTTTTTTTTTTTCGAGAACATCAAAGCGCAACACAAATTATTTCTTCCACTCCTTTAGTTCTGTGACGATAACGATAACATTTCAGTTCAGTGTTAAAATATCTCACCTTTCCTATTTTTGTGACTACGTTCGAAACATAGTCGAGTTATTTCTGAAACGAGATACACTTGCGACGTTTAGTTTACGATATTTGCCCGTGTGTATACGTTTATATAATCCAGTTCTGATATAGAAAGACACGTTTGAACAAGAGTCGGAAAATGTCGATATTTATCGGTTTAAAAGTTTGTTCCATTCTTTTTCGTATTTTCGTCCCAGTTTTCGACCTATTATTAGAACCTTTCAGATGATGAAATGTGTTCCTCTATATTCCTTATATATATTAACAAACTCATAATAATCTTCCTCAATTTTATATAATTTATTAAATACATCCGATACGTAATTAACTCGATGTGAAACAAACTCGAGATAAATAAACGTATTGTAGTGCTGTATATAAAACAAGTCCTTCTACGATTAATAAAAAATTATTCAAATACTCGAAAAAAATCCACATTCAGAAAAATCCAAACCAAACGTCGTAACACATCCCCCCTTATACAACTTTCATCGACGTATCAACATTAAAAGCGGAGCGCGCGAATTTTCAATTTGCCGTAACCCCCGATGTATCGAAAGCACGAGTGACACGAAATGACGAATGTCACGTTCGACATATTATAATTACAAGTCACGTATTAAGCGAAGCGTCAAGATTCCGGGCGACGAGTGTAACGCTGTAAAACACGTTTTCGACGGGTGTCTGTGCGTGACTCGCATACGAATTCTCGTTCCTTCGTTCGTGAATCTTACGCGTCATCATACTCGAGTCATTAAGCCTCTTCGTAGATCACCTCGAGCAAGGGGCCAATGTTGGATCACAATCTGTGCGTTCAACTCTGAATCAATCCCTCGTCCACCACGAATTTCTGGAGGAGGTGAAATCGAGAGGAGGCAAAATAAAACGCGCGATAAAATGTGGCTAATAAAATTGAACGATGAAAGTTCGTTGTAAATAAATTTTTATTTGGTTTTATCCGAGTTGCGAATGTGATGATTCGTGTAGATTATAAACAAGTTTTCGAGATATCTTTTTGAAAGGGGGTTGAATTAGTTCAATGTTGAGGAATATTCGTTATATTGATCTTACAATCGTGGATAGAATTGCAAATTTTGGGAAATTTCTTTTTCGATTTTTAGCGTTGAAAAGTGTGTTTATTAAATGGTCGATGGAATATTTAAAGAAATTTTAAAAATAATCTTTCCTACAGGTAGAAGAATTATTAGAATTTTATATTGGATGAACAATTAGATAATTAGTGTTAGTGTTGAATTTTGTGAGGTGTTAAATAGAAATTGCATTTATTATGTTATATTAATTAAATATTTATTAAATGCCATTTAAATTTTATAATCACGTTTACAACGTATTATCATTATTTCATGAAAATGATATGACAGATCGTATAAACTGAGAAATGAATGTTCATATATCATCGAGTAAATTAATATTACAATACGATAGCAAAGAATCTGTGAGGTTGGCTTTGTTGTCGTTTTCAATTATATCTATGCATATTCTAAAGCAAGCAATCAAATGGATATAGGAATTACAAGAGCGGAACAGTTTATATTTAATGGGATTGTTACGTTGTAAATTGTTGTCGAGTGGATAAACTTAATCCTCACGATGGTATCTCTGTTTCTCATTATCGTTATTACAAAGGACATTTAATCAATCAGAAACAATAATTCAGTGTATAATGAAAAAAATGTTTTGACATCTGCAAATCATTTAACACACTTTTAATTTTCGTTAAAGACCTTTTTTCTCCTCTTTTTGTTTATTATATTAAATTAAAATCTTCCTAATTAATTTTAAATATAGAATCAGCTAGTAGATTTTTTCGTTTTTTTATGATATCAAAAATATTTGTAATATTAATGGTTTCAAAAGAAGAATATTATTTTTTAAATATCATTGGTATTTTTAACGTTTCATTGGAAACGAATAATAATAATTGCTAAAATAATATTCGTATATTCCATATTTTTAAATAAATATTTCTTGAACACCCTTCGATTCGCATTTAAATAAAATTCCTATTTTAAAAAATTTTAAAAAAGAAATTGTTCGAATAATTATTAACAATTGCACGTTAAAAGACCTCAAAATTGTTCACGAAATTTACTATAGCCACTCGTTGAAACGACGCCAAAGACGAGTCGCTCGTAACACGTAATAATAACAACATTCGATCGTTTTCCCAGAACACACTTTAAACCACGCCATTTCCGTGGCATTGACACAAAGCGACGTTTGCATATTTCGACGGATACGTTAACGAGCTTGCTGAAAGTATTAAGGGAAAGTACAGACACGATGCCTTCGAAGCGAAAAAAAAAGAAAAAGAAAAGAAAAGAGCGCGACACAATGTGCCAATAATTATACGAAGTCGTCTCGTTGCGCGTGGATGGAATTCGAATCCTCTGTGTCTCCAATAGCTTTCACATCAGCCCAATGTACGACACGGTGTTATGGACGCATTTGTAGAAACGTCAGCATTCCATCAATGCTCGAAGAAGCTCGAAACTCGCCGGCCAAATCACCGACAATCAACAGACAACTAACTCTGAAGATTATTATCGATTATTATCTAACTACTATTCGCTCCACCGAGTCGAATATTTAATTCCGGGGTAACAAGCCAATTGTCCGTAAGTTTCCCTTTGTACAACGTTTCCCCGCGTCGAGGGTATTTTAAACGATGAAGTGCAATTTGCCCGGTGAACATAATAAAGGAACGCCTTTGCTTCCTCGGTTTTCATTTCGTTTCCACTATAACACAATGCACGGGGCGCATTGTTCGAGTTCTTCTACGCGATAGTGCCTTGTTAACTATCGCAAGAAGAGGAGAGTTCGAGGCGTGACGATTGTCGAAGATTGGACGAGCGAGAATGTTATTGCGATCGTTCAAATTCGATTCTTTGTTCCAAAAAAAAAAAAAAAAAAGAAAAAAATAAAACGGTAATAATTAAAACTTTGTTTGAATTCGAAATTTCGAAGCGAATTTGGAACTTAAGAGAATCGCAAATTTAAGATAAAGCAAGATAAAAATTTTTCCAGTGAAATTTCTTTAAACATTTAAAGCTGAAATCCAAAAAATCCAGAGAAACACTTCACTATATATACTATTGGATATACTATTGGATTTTTACGTAGATTTTCCGGGTGCTAGTGATCTTTAAAGCGTCCAAGAATTTTCCCCCGCGAGTTGTCCATCAATCCTGGAGGACGTGCAATCACTACACTATCCTGTCGTCTAAGACGATTCTTTCCAGTTCCATTCCCGGTAATGGCAATTTTTCTTCCGCCTCCCCCCCTTCCTCCTCTTCCTTCTCTCCTTCCATCCCTCTCCACTCCCCCTTTTTTCCCCCTCGCTCCTCCTCCTGATTCGAGTCAACAAGGGAAGTGAGTAAAAAAGGAAAGAAGCGGAGGCAAAGTTTTCTAATAAAATTCGCCGGAAATGAAGTAATTCTCGATCGAGACCGAGAGCAGCAGCGTTTCTCGAGGTGTGCGCGAATTTCATAACCGATTAAACGGATTCCCTTTGGGATTATTCCGCTTACGCGAGCCAGACGAGGCGGACAAAGAGAGGAGGGGAAAGAGTGTCTTCCTCTTCTCGTCGAGAAACAAAGCCACGAAACGCTCTTGCGCTCTTTTGACGAGAAAGCGAAAAGGAACTTTAACCGGGATAAAGCGTCTCGTAATTGACTGTCTCCTGAAATGGCGGAGGAAAGACGGTCGTCTACACGCACACGGATGAAAAGAAGAAGGGAAAGGATTGTTCGACGCTGTTGGGACAAGTCCAACAACTCTGCTCGCCCCTTTCTATTAAGCGCAATCCCCGAACTTGGATGCGTTTGAACGATGATTTGAACGGCGCGGGAAGCTCGCGCGAGTAGGTTTTTGGAGAACGCAATGGAGGAAGATCGGGTGAAAAGGGAAGAAAGAAAGAGAGAAAGAGAGGGAAGAGGAAGGCAGGATGGGTCATTGTCTCGAGAGAGTCTGTGCACGCTGCGATATGCGCGTGTGGCCCCTATGTGACGTCACTTCCGCCGCCCCCAGCCTCCTTCAGAACCGGTATACCATCGCTCTAGTCTTTTCCTTCCCTCTGCTCCGCCTTTCTCTCTCTCTTTCTCTCTCTCCTTTCCTTCCACTTTACTATTTAGCTTGCTCCTCTCGATGTCTCTCTCTCTCTCTCTCCGTTCTTTTCTCTCCGTTTCGACCACTCGCTGATTCGTCGATAGGAAAGGGACAGAGGAGTGTATGCGCGCGCTCGCGAGAGAAAATCTCGATGCAAGTCGCCTCTCCTCGCGTGGGCGGTGTTTCAGCGCTTCGGGGATTAGATTCACGAAGAAGCGCATACCAGTCGTGCTCTTTCTCTCTCTCTCGCGCGCGCACGTCTCATCCCCTTATCCCCTGCATTACGAGCACGTAAGTGCTGAGCTCTCGTTTCCTGGAACATGTAGCGGCGGTGAAAAGATCAACGATTTATCCCTATACGTGTACCTCTAAGTATATCTGAATCGCGCCACGTTAGCCAGAAGCGGGATCATCGATTTTTCTATTCTCTATTTCTTTCTCTCTCCCCCTTTATCGCAGAAGAATTTTTTTTCTTGCGCGTTAAACGGGTTACGAGTGTTGAAAAACATCAGGATTACGCGTGTCGATACATAGGCTTTGTGAAATCATCGAGGAGTTGATTTATTCGAAGAAGTAAGACGTTCTTAAAAATCGAGTAAAATATCCGTGAGCGACGTAATTTAAACTTAAAATTCGATCGAAAGCGTATTAAAATTAGAAAAATTTTGAATCGCTCTAACTCCTAGGATAGTGACTTCCGGTCAATGAGTGAGCGATCGTTAGAAGCGCGAACATTCCTCTTTAAAACGCTTTTTCATTTATCCCGATACGACTTCCGGTTCCCGAGATATCATCGCGCAAAGAAAAAAGAATTTTTAATCGTTTGCCTTAAATCCGATTAAACTCTATTAAAATTAGAAAAACTTTGAATCGCTCTAACTCCGGGAATAGCGACTTCCGGTCAACGAGTGAACGATCGTTAGAAGCGCGAACATTCCTCTTTAAAACGCTTTTTCATTTATCCCGATACGACTTCCGGTTCCCGAGATATCGTCGTATAAAGAAAAAGGTAATTTTTAATCGTTTACTATCTCTGTTCTCGTCGCTTACTCGGACCTCTCGCTCGCACCTCGTCTCACCGACCTATCCCAAACTCCAGACAAGCGACAGACGCGATTCCTGCAAAAAAACGTAGTACGCATTTCCAAGAAAAATAAAGGTCGCGCTCCCATTCGTAAACTCTGCACCGTTTTAACGGACACTTTGAGTCTTTATATCTTGGCAACGGATCGAGATATCGGG
>NW_006263577.1:153385-159741 GCF_000469605.1 Apis dorsata
GAAACAAAAAGCATCGATATTCATAACGTAATGTATACCGATATATTTTCTATAAGATAAAAATCTTGGCCTTTTGATCGTCAAAAATATATACAAACGCGTATATAGAGAAATATCGATATCGTTCTACGGAACGTTGCAATTTGTATCGCGAGTATACGTAGAAGTCGATACACGCGTCGTTACACGCGTTCTCATCGCGCGTAGGCCGTTTTCATTTACTTCGAGGATCGCAATTAGACTTGGGATATAGTTGGGAGCACATTGATGAGTGTAAATTGGTTTATGTAAACGGAGATACGGTGTCTCGTCGCGGGTTAATCCGAGCAAAGCGATAAATTACGGGCAGCGATCTTTCGGGCAATTAATGGTATCGAGGCATCGATGCATTACGTGCCGCGTTACGGCGATACCTCCACGCTGATAAACGGAACGCGCACGCTATAAATCCCGCGACGTCCGGATACGTTGCAGGGGGTGGATGTACCGCGGCAAAAAAAAGAAAAAAAAATAAAAATTATTTGGGAAATACGACTCTTCTTAGAATCCTGCCCTTGTTCGTAAAAAAAAAAAAAAAGGAAAAATATTTATATATATACACGCGAAACATAATTTTGGAAATCGTGTTAATAAATCCATCGCGAATGCCACGTATTTATTACATAAACCTCAGTCTAATCCTGGCTGATGAATTATTAGTTTGCCTATAATCGTTATAATCATTCGTACATTTTTTCACAATCGACAAATCTCCGTTTTTTTCAATTTTATACTTTCACAAACATTTCGATACTCGAAACGCGATTTTTCAATATTCTGCAAAATATATTTGATTTTCCAAATTATTATTTTTATTATTTGTATGAATATCAATCCTATACAGAATTTTCCTTATTTGCAATAGTGTTCAATAAATGTTATTCAAAATTATACATATGGATGAATATATATCATAATATATCATAAGCTTTATTAATTCACAATTTACAACTTTACGAAAAAAATGAACGAATTCTCGTGTGAAAGGAGGCTCAAAGAAATTCACAAGTATCATATTTTACATAATTATTTCTCTTGTACCAATCTATTATTTCCGTAACCAATCTGTTGCAAGAGGATAAAAAATCGGACCCAAACAACGTGGCAAACAATCTCGATATCGTTATTTCCACCAAAAAATGGCCGTCGATCCAAAAATATTTTCACCACACTTCCACCCACGGATCGATCTGACGTAAGTCATCTCGAAAGCGGCGAAGGAGAACGGCGCGGGTAGTTGCGCCGCGCCCATTCGCACACGGTGGTAAGCAAACGGCGTTGGGCGCGTGGACGTGGCTCCATGCATTGGCGAGAATCGGCTACGTGGAAATGGCACGGTTCGATGAAAATTACACGGTCCGACGGGCACACGGGCCGGCGGCGCTATCCCGTACCCTTCATTGCTTATCACTTCGGCTCGATAACCGGCCGACCGTGGAAAAATCTTCCTGTCCGATTCGGAACCATCAATTTTCACTTGGCGTGCGCCCGTATGCGCCCTGATATCGGCAAAAACCCCAGGATCGCCTAGACAGATTCTACGATTACCGTTTATTACCGATCCGAATGTTAATCGACTCGACGACGATCGATACTTGGCTTTCGATCAAATTTTTCTCCCTCCAACTTTATGCGTTTATCAAGCGTGTTTTCGAGTTCGAAGTTTTTGTTTCGTTGGATCTGGCACGACAGCATCGGGCCAGATGCTCGTAAAATTTTCAGTATTGGAAAATTTTGCAATATTGGAACTGGATATTGTAATTCTTTCTAGATGAGATGAATTCGTGTGAATAGTTTAAGAGAAAAAAAAAATAGGAGACAATAGACGAAAGAATAATATAGATTGATTAAATCGTAGGAAAATAAATAAGTAATTGATAATAATGGGAATTGTAAGTAACTTGAATTTTGGCATTTCATGGAGCAAGGAAGACGAAGCGCATAATGATATTCGTGTTACGTGATTATGTTATTACGAGATTGAATAAGAAATTGCGGATATTGGATCGATGTTCTGGTCTTCTGGTGTTGCACACCTTCCACTCGTCGACTTCCGGATTTAATTTATCCTCTTAAGAAATATCATTCCATACATTCGCGGTAAAAATTGAAACTTTTTATATTACGATAAAAATTATTTAAAGCATAAAGTGTTTCAAGATCGAATAATTTTAAGGAGAAATAAAAATTATTTAACATTAATTTAAACAAGAAGTAAAAAAGAGAATAAGAATTCTTAAATTCGGAAATTAAAATTATACGACGAGTCAGTTTTTAATAACCGGCTCATCATCCATAATACACAATATTCTCATCGAGTTAGGTAAAAAGCTTCAATGTTTATCGATATTTTTTCGCCGAAACGTGAGAGACGCGAGGGCAATCGAAGCTCGAGCTATATTAAATCTCTTCTCGGGGAGAATTCCTTTGGAAATAGTCGTTATCCCCGTCGCATGCCGGGGAAGAAATCCTATTTGTGACGCTCCGCGTCCACTTTCTTTAATCTTCCCTCGAGCCAAGGCCAATTTGTAGGCGTCTGTACTTCCGTTTCTCGGGTAACGAGACTCTCCATCCTTCTTTACGATACATTACATACAGAGCTTGATTAAAGCTCGTACTCCCCTCGGATAATTTAAACATCATTTTGGATCCGATGAATGTCTTTGAACAATATTGAGCAATATTAAAGATAAATAAATCTTTCTGATCGTTTATATTTCGATACAGAGAATTTTTTTTTTATATAATATTTATAAAAAAAATCTTTCATACGTAACATAATGATATGGTAATGACAAAGATGAAAAAGATTCTTCAGTCTTCTTCAACGCAAATATATTTATACAACAACATTATTTATAATATTGAAATTACCAATTTATAAACATATGAAGATAATTATATAAATAATATAAATAATTATACTATACATTTTAGACAATTGTATAAGAGAAAATTTGAGACGAATTAATCGATAACCACCTTTATACGTACGTGGTACTCGATATTGAGGATAAAGCAAATTCCACACAGGGAACGACGTTTCGTAATTTCCATTGAAACAAAGAGGTGAATCGTAGCACTTTGAACGGCAACCCCGCGCAAAATTGGTGTGGTACATCCACAACGATTAGAGTCGGCAGAACGATTAACCCAAATTCGCCCTGGGCGCACCTGCACGCGTTTTCCACTGTTAAGCCTTTGGTCTTTTGTGGTTAATGATACGCGTTGTCTTGGAGGCTACAAGTAACCTACACCCCGTTCACTTGTTAACATTCGCCGGGGCGGGGCGAATCCGGATAGCGCGGGAAATTCGGTTCACCCCCGTGGCGTCCTCCTTTGAGCAACTCTCCGGTTAAATTCTCCCTTATTATCAATTCTAGAATTAATCTCGACGAATATTTGGCTCGATTCGATTCCCTGCTGTTTTGGAAATTTTGAAATTCGCTCGTGCGGCCGAATTTCTCGACAGGTTGAATTTTATATTTTATATGCTTTGAAAAAATTGCAACGTGTTTTTTTTTTAAAAGAGGCTAGAGGAATTATTCTTATATACGTTTTTCAAAGGAAATTTAATGTCTAATTTCAAGAAATTGTGTATTAGAGAAGAGAAAAGAAATGGGAAATTAGGAATTGGATATCGTTGAAGAGATTGAGCATTGTGGATCTTATTTATAATGATGAAGAAGATTCAAATGATCGCTCATAAAGATGTTCAATTTTTTATTTAAACGGGTATAATATATTTGGTCATTGTATGAAACTGGCGACGTGGTAACATAAATACAAGAGATTGCGCTTTTAAGGGGAATAGAAAGAAGATTATATTTCAAAAATGTCTACAGGCATCCAAAGCGTGAAAGCAATTTTCTAAAGGTGTTTTATCAAAACAGTGTTTCCAAAGTACCATATTATGCAAAGCTTCCACAATTTTCTTACCTTCTTATATCAAACTTGTATCCTCGAAGTACCGTGCCATATAAAAGTTAGGCGTGACTTAAATTAAACATTGTTTTTTACATTCACTTATTATACCGTAATTCTTTTGTATCAAAAGATACATGACGTATCATATACTAGATCTATATCTTTCTATTTTTTTCCCCCTTTGAAATAATAATATTTCATCAACAATGATAACTCGAATAATATCATGATTAAAGATTAAATATAATCATATTTTTAACCGAAACAAAAATATTTACGATTCTATTTTTAATAAAAGAATTATATCTTTTTTCGCTCCGTAACGAAATACAAACGCATTATTTTCTCAACCTGGAACAAATCCCACGAAACCGTTCCACGATATATTCCTTTGATCCAGAGATTCCAAGGTACTCTAAGGGAACGATTTACCGAGTTCAGACCGTTTAGACATTCGAAATACCTCGATAAAATATTTCCTCGGGAACAAATTTCACCTCACCGCTTCGCTTCGATCGATGGCTCGACTCGCAAAACGTATTCATCCATTCCTGAAAACCGCCTCTCTGATATTGGGACATTAGCTCTTTTCATAAATTAATTTACAAAATTTACAATTTCAATTTATTTTCGTTTCCTGGCGAAATCAAACATTCGTAACTTTTTGAAACCGATTTCAAGTTTTATTGTAAATTGTTATAACTATCATGTTTTGTACAATTTTTTTTTTATTGAAATCAAATTAAAGATAGATGGATTTTCTTGTAATGAAGTGTGAAGTATTTCGTGATCGATAAATTCAATAAAAATTCTTTCCTTCGACGAATGAATCTTTCTTTCTCTCTCTCTTCAGATTTATTGTCAGAGATTCGATCTGGAACGTTTCGTTTAATAATATGAAAAGTTACAACGCTGAGATCGAGGAGCAAGCCCCGTGAAAAAGCATTCGTTAAAATACTAGATTGATGGTATTTTATAAACTCTATATATTCGTAAATAACCGTTGTTAGCTAGCTTCAGAATGCTGGAGTTTTATTAAAAGTTTTAATAAAAGAACGAAAACAGAGCCGTGGGGAAAAACAAGACGGAGATAGAAAAATTCTCCGATCGCGAGAATTTTCTCTAAATTTTCGGATTTACGTTTTATTCTCTCATCCGAGTGCGTAAAGTTTTCTATAAAAAGTTATTTTGATTGCAATTTTACATTATAGACAAGAGGATGAACGATATTTAATTAATTTTCCTCTAAAATTAAAGCAAATTTCACGAATAAAATTCTGAATAAAACTATTTATTCCTTCTTTTTTATTCTTTTAATTAAATTATTTGATAAATTTCTTTTTTAAGTACACTTTAAATCTCCTAATAGAAAATTTAATGAATTTTAAAAGAAATATAAACAAAGAACCATTCCAACGTTATATATAAATTTCTGTCATTTATATTTACAATTACGTTTCGTAAAAATTTACACGTCCAAAATTTCAAACGCATCATCAAAGCGAAGACTCGTCTCCAAAAAGAAAGAAACAATTCGCTTTCTTGAAACATTTATATTCGTTGAAACGAAAAAGCAAACAAAAAAAAAAAAACAAGTCTCCAAAAATTAAAACGAAAAATTTTTCAAACAAGAGCCACGATCAATCACAACTCTTTTCCCCTTTGCACGAGCAAACAAAACACCTCCCTTCCTCTCCCCCGGTTGCACAGGTTCGAAGTTACTTGACTGATTCCTGTCGAGTCGCGTATACAGAGAGACAGTCGGAACTAATGCTCGCGATAAAACCGCGCGTCGAGTGGCGCAACGCGCTTCAGACTTAACGGAGCAATGAAAAATACGTGATGCATGCCGACGATCAGCCCCCGTGATGGATGGCGGTGTAACCGTGCGGCCCGTGCAAACTTCCGCCTCTCCTCGCCAACAACTTTCGTCCCTCGAAACGTTCCGTTTCGCGGAATTTCCTCGATCGGAAAACGAAACAATGTAAGGGGAGGGGGAAGGAAAAAATTGCGGTAATTTGCACATGTAAAATTTAAGAAAGAGAAGAAAACGATGGAGATCAACAATTTGGAATTAATATAATTGGAACTTTTTTTGAAAAAAAAAAAAAAAAAAAGAAATCGTGACAAGTCGTAAAATTAAATAGAGAAAGCGAGGAACTATGAAGGTTAATTAAAAGATATAATTGAAATTTTTTACGGAGGAAAAATTGAAATTGATCGTAAAAGGAGAGTGGTAATTCGAAATTTTTTTGAAGAGAAAAATTGCGATAAATCGTAAAATTGTAAAAAGTTAGGAAAAATGGTGAGGATTAATTAATTAGTTTTGTAATTGAC
Organism: Apis dorsata; assembly: GCF_000469605.1. Lineage (NCBI taxonomy): Eukaryota > Metazoa > Arthropoda > Insecta > Hymenoptera > Apidae > Apis > Apis dorsata. Next base: position 159,689 of record NW_006263577.1, read on the forward strand.
AATCTTATACGAGAGAATTAATTCTAAAATTAGTGAGAGAGAGAGAGAGGGGG
>NW_006263577.1:160286-161428 GCF_000469605.1 Apis dorsata
TGCAATAAATCGCGAAAATTACAAAAGGAATGGCGGAAATTTAATTGAAATTTTACGGAAGAAGATGGATATCGAGTTTAACGAAATAATTGCTCGATTTAATAAGGGATATTTCTCCTTCTTCGGAGCGGTGGTGAGTTTGCAAAGTTTAGGGAATCGTGTTTAAGCGAGGATGATTTAAGAAATGTCTGAGAATACTTTCTACGAAAGTTTACCACGTGAAGCGAGATGATGTTTCATCGAAAATGTGCGTCGAATTAATATCCTCGTCCCAAATTGAAATTAGTTTTGCTTTTTCGAATTTACGAGATAATTAAGAAAGTAAAACTTGAGAAATTTCAATTTTAAACTACAAATTACACGAAATTACAAAGGAAGATGAAGCAAACTAAAATTATAATAATTCTTAAACCCAAATTCAAAAATTCCGATCTTCGATCACAATTCAATTCTCTAAACGAATTCGTTCCCCAAACTCAAATCGAATTCAATAATCCAATCTTCTCCCTTTCCACCAATTTAACTCGATACATTAATATATGAACAATAACAAGTTAAAAAAAAACTTAAATCACGATAAAATCATTTACAAATTTAAAGATTCCCTATCATCCATCGCAACGTTCGTTTCTCTAATCCATCGTTCTTTTAAAAAAAAAAAAAAATCGAATCGAATCCTCGAACAGGATTCCGGTTCGGTGTAATATTTCACCGATGATAACGTTGATGCGCGATGATGCGTACCGAGATGACGCATCCCACGCCTAAAATATGGCGTAGGTAAGCAAAGACTGCGGCCCACATCCGTGGATCTCGTGGCCGAGTCGCGGAAGTCGCCGCTTCCAACCGGCAGGAAAGAGGATACCGATACACCTTCGAGGCTCGCGCGCCCGATGCCTTGGAGGAAACGCACGGATACGTTGGAGCGACGAGGAGCGGGCGGCGAAAGACGAAGAGAGGAAACGCGAAGGAGTGGGGAGAGAAGGAAAGAGAGAGAGAGAGAGAGAGAGGCGGTCGTGTGGGTACCCGGATCCGATGGCGCATGCGGTTCGCGGAACCGATCGGTAGAACCGGTTCTAGGACGTGTTTCGCGCCGTATATGCACGCTGGATCGTCGATAATGGACGGAAGAGCTGTCCGCC
>NW_006263577.1:161667-165107 GCF_000469605.1 Apis dorsata
GCCTCTCGTCTCTTTTTTTCCACGGTGGAAGGGGATCTCCGCGTAATAATCCGCAGACGCGGCTAGAATTCGATCTCCCCGTGTGCTTGGAAGGCTCCCTGTCTCGGACACGTCTCTGCCTCGTCGAGACGGAGGAGCGGTGGGGGAAGGAGGGAAAAGATGGTTTCTCTGGATCGGTGGTCTTCTGGCCGCGACAGGGCTGATGACTCATCCCAGCCAGACCCATTTCTCGGCTTCTACGCATTCGGTTGCGTAGGCTCGAAAGCGTTACGCGGTGCATTGTCGCGGGTTTCAGCGTTGTTTTCAAACGATTACGGGTATGCGTAGTATAGCATAGGAAAGGATGATTTTCGTAAATTTAATTTGATCGAAGGTTCGGAGCTTCGTGACGTAATTGTTATGGTCGTAGAAATTTTATGAAATAAGGTAGATTTTCATTTGTTTGGAAGTCTTTTCTATGATATTATATTTTGGAAAACTTTTATTAGTGACAAATATATAAATTTTATTCGAAATTGATTCAAGTAAAAAAAAAGGAAATTTTATTAGCAAAATAATGTATTGAATATTTCTTATATCGATGCAGATATTGTGAATTTTTTTGAACGCATCGAAATGCTATCGAAACGCTTGAATTGATTTTGAAATTTGATTGACGAGGGTTCGTGATGTATTAATATGCTTGTAAAAATTTTAATGGAATAAGGTAGTATTTGATTTTCATTTGCTTCGAATACGTCTTTTTTGGAAAAGTTTTATTAATAAAAATATATAAATTTAATTCAAAGTTGATTTCTGCATCGAATTACAATGCAAGAATGTATCAAGTAAAAAAAGGAAAGGATATATGAATTATTTTTGTAAAAATTTTATTAGCATAAAAAACATAAATTTGATTTTCATTCGCTTTGAAGAGGGATATTTCTTATATCGATATTATGAATTTTTTCGAACGTATCGAAAAGCTATTGCTTAAAGCTTGAATACATTTATAATAATTTAATTATTGTCAACAAGGAGAATGCGAGATGACTGTTATGCTGTTTTCCGTGGAAAGTGGTTGTTCAGTTTCGTAAGGCAAATTTTTTCTTTTTTTTTTTTTTTACAGAAACATGAGAATTTAATTCTACACTTTTCGACTTGTGTAACCAGTTATTCTATACCGCGTCGAAAAAAAGTTATATTATTCTCGTTTATTGGAGTTTTATTAAAAATTTCAGAATATATTAGAAGTTAAAATAGTTGTGTGCAATAACGTATCAGGAAACATTTCGTGTAAGCTTAATTAATAAGAATTTTATTCCCGATAATGATAGTCATGGATCATTAAAACAAGGAAATGTAATAAAGTCTTTCGACGTATATTTATATGATTCCAAGTCAATCGCTCGTTTAAAATGTTTTGAATTGTGTAGATAGATCGTCCTTGAGAGATAAATTCGAAATGATTGGAAATTGTACATAATTAATCGCACGTAGAATTTCTAACTTGGTAGAAATCACTCGTTACTTAAGCCAATGCTAATAAAAACAAATTGATCGATCTGACAAATAACTACAAACTTTATGCGTAGATTTTATTGATCGAAAATTAACTCGTGTCGCTCGTTATTCAATTAAGTTGAAAACCTTGAGCGTTTCTTGATTAAATCATTCGCCGATCGTATCAACGTAATCGTCACTCGTTATTTAACACTCGTGTCACGCGCGAACACGTCGAACGAACTTTTCACGATAAAAATTTTTATATAAGACTCGTAATTATAAACGGATAATAAATATTTTCAACTTAACTTTTCTTCTTTCGACTATTCCAACTATTACATATGTTCAATTCAATTTTAAAGAATATTTAAGATTTTTAAGTTAATCTCCATGACGAACCACGGATTTTGAAGAATGATCAATTATTGAATCGAACGAACAGTTTATTCGTGATGAAACTTACATCAATCTTCCGCACAATCTCTCAATTTCCGTTTAAAGTTCACTGACTAAATCGATAGAGGGCAAATCGTGAACCAACGTGTCCCAAAAACCTTCGATAGAACCAATCTCTGCTTTGGTCTCCAACAAAAACCTTTTTCGACCTATCATACATCCGTCTGTCGTGACGTATGGAAGAAGCTGTAACGAAAAAAAAGAAAAAAAAGGAAAAAAAAAAGAAAGAAACCGCGAATAATAAATTTCCATTTCCACGGAGTGGAATGGAAACGGAGTTTCGGTCGATGATAAGTTTTGAGAAATGTTGCATAGCAGGGATTTCAATTCCTGTATCTTTTACCTGTGTTTCGTGCCACTGGAGGTTGCCGCTTTGATTTATATCGGTGTTCCCGTCTGCGCCAAGGAAAATGGGTCAGATAAAAAGTTTTGCATAGTTTTAAAGAGGATCGGATGGAATAAAATTTTTCTTCTTTATTTCAAAAATAAAAAAGAAAAAAAAAAACGATAGCATTTCTTTCCATTCTCGAGATCATCTCGAGTGATAAATTATATCTACGTTGATTAAAGGAGAAGGAAAAATCGATGCGACAAAAAGAGGATTAAACAATTTGAATTAAAATTTTGTTGTCGAGAAATTGTTATACAATTTTTGTACCGGTATGTTGTAAATAAAAGATGATTTCCTTTACGCTGGATATTGGAAAATTATACTTTACGCATCAGCTTTTAAGTCATAAAAGGAGCTTTGAAGGGATAGCACTTGAAAAGATACCTTCTCCTTTTGAAATCAGCTTTGCATTTCGAATCAAAGCTCGATGTTTTCTTTTTCCTTTTTTTTTTTTTTCAAAATCTCATTCAATTGTAGTCTTTTTAACAAATAAGAAAGAATCTTGTTTTAATTTTTCTATTCTAATTTTTTATTTTAATTATTTTTCCGTTCTTTTTTAATTTTTTAATCTAATCCAGAGATGAGAAATTCTTGGATCTTCTTGTCGTCGAATTTTGAATGAATTTTTTTTTTGAAAATCGGTAAATCCCGTGCAAATCAAGTCCCGCACAGCCGACGCTATTAGCTAACCAACATGGCCGGCCTCGTGCTGCAGGGGAGAAAAATTAATATCCAACGAGATAAGCGGAGGGAAAATATAGAACGGCGATAAAACTGTGGCAAACGTTCTTTGGCACTTAATGTCCGGCGTGTAATTTACCACGAGTTCGAGGTAGTTAACTTCCACTTTGAAGTACGCTGGCCCAGGAAATTAGCTATAAACTCGAGTTTATCTGTAAACTTTTCTAGTAGTAAAACCAGCTCCAAGGCGAATAATAAATACATCCTCTTGGGTAATTATTATTTTTAATTAAGCGTCGCGACGCTACGGAGGCGCGTGACGAGTGAAGGAATTCCGTCGAACATTGTAATTAAACGGCGAGAAAAAGCGGTTTTCCACCGGAAAGAATTAAAGAAAAAAAAAAAAAAAAAAAAAAAAAAAAAAAAA
>NW_006263577.1:165265-169940 GCF_000469605.1 Apis dorsata
AAACCATTTTTTTCCAAAGTTTTAATTTAAATTTGGAACGCGTTTTATTATATCTTTCATATTTTATTTTCTCCTGAATATTTGTCCATGATAATTTACCAACACTCTCACGAATAGTTTAATCTTTACCATAACAACATTCCGCGAGCGAAATTTTATAATTCAATATTCAAAATTAATTGTTTCAAAAACACTTTTTTATAGCGGTCAACAATTACCACGAACGCTATACGTAATAACTCGTAATATTTCGTTACAAAACGTTCTGTCGGCAAAATTCCATAAATTCAAAATTAATTCTTCCAAAAGAAAAAAAAAAAATAACACTTTATCTCGCAAAGCCAATTTTGCTTTACGAAATTCGCCATTTAAAATTAACTCTCTCTTTAATTCCAAGAGCAAAATAATCCCCAAGTCTTTTATTTCGTTTGACTCTGTTAAAAGGATACATTCCAAGCTATCGAAAACGAGTTAAGGGCTCCATTTTTGTCTTCCATTTCTCATCATTCGCGAAAACTGTCGGCGTATAATGCGAGGGGACGCGCGACTCGCATACGAAACCGAATGGAAACACGTGGAAACACTAATTCAACGCACGTGTCACCAACTCACGTGCAATTTCTTCCACAATGCGCGAACTTACCAACTTACAAATAAGCCACATAAATTTTCCACCGTGTCCACAGCGAATTACACCGCGTTGAAACGCGTAGGATTTCAAACAGGGATGGGATGAACGGGTTATTATATCGGGGAATTAGAATCTTGACCCCTTGATCGCGTCATCCATTTAATCGCGATATACCAATCAAAATTGTACCAAATCCATTTAAACGTGGATGTGTTCGATTCGATGCGGGAATGATAGTTTAAATTAGATAGTTTAGATAGATTAGTTTACGATTTTTGTTAATTAGAATCCGTTATTACGGATGCTACTTTATTCCAAATGTGCATCTGTAAATTATATAATATTGGTAGATAATATATGTGATGATATTCAGTCTTGCAACGATTTACGCTTGGTTTGGAATTGGAAATAATTGGAGGAATACAAGAAAAGATTTATTCGATAAAATAACAGGAAACAAAAATATGTAATTTAATCGAAAAAATATAAAAAAAATGTTTCGAAGGAAAATTGTGTTTGAATGAACCATTCTTCACCTTCTCTTAAACACAATTCAAGCTCCAAGAGTTTGAATAGATCAAAGCACATTGATTCTCGTGTAAAACGATATTATAATAAATTTAATTTTCCCGCCAAACGATCGAGGCGATCACTTTCACGGGATATGAAAATATTTTTCTCCAAGAACGCGATTAACAATTACCATTTTTTTAAATTTCGTTTCGAGACGTTCAACAACTCGAACTTGACTCGGATCTCGTTCACGGTCGTTCGAGATCATTCGAGTGGAAGTCGTGTCGTCCGCGCCCTCGAAAATTACTAACTTACCGCTAAATAATACGGGCACGTGGAAATCAAGGGAACGGAAAAATTGATAATGATGCATTGGGGGACGAAATACCCCCAATTATTAGCAATAAACGTTCTCACGTTCGATTACCCTTTCGAGTAAGATAATCCTTGCTTCTTCGGTTGTCCTCGATCAAATGAAAAATCATTGGCCTTAAATTAACTCTCATCTTGGCGTGGAGCCGAAATTTTTGCAAATCTTGGAAAGAATTTTTATTGCTACCTATCCTCCTATCCCTGAATGGTGAAAAATGTCGGGTTGTAAGATATCGAGTTATGATATCGAGCGAGGATACGTGATTATGTATATAATTCGAAAATACATGATTCGTCGTAAAAATTAAATTCAGAGACTGACTATTTAAATATTAATTCGTACATATATATATATATATATTTTCTTATAATATAAAATTTACAGTTTGTTCTTTCGAAAAATAACTTTTCTTTTTTTTTTTTTTAATAATTTCAACATATCAATTTATATATCCAAAAAACACTTTAACCCTTAAACTGTGAAAAATTATTCGTGCCATAACATAACAAACGCGTAAACTTTCGCGATCTGTTTAAAAGAAGTCGCGAGTCGTTTACACGTGAAGTTGAGATTCGATCGAGGATTCGTGAAAATCGTCGGCCAAAGCGATGGAAAAATATTCGGGCCTCGGCTCGACCCGAAGAGGGGGTCGAGTTTCACTCGTTTTGCCGCATGAACGCGTGAGAAAAGTGTGCGACATTCAGAAATCGCCGGGAGTTATATACATCATCCGTGGATGATAGCGTCGTGCCGTGAAAGTTATTCGTTTCAATGCGTACATTCATGGCCGTGGTTGAAAGCTCGCACGGCCATATTCCCTCGTCTCCTTTTTCCGACCTTTTTCTCCTCACCATGTACCATGGAATACTAGTCTTCCGCCGTTGCGACTTCCGATTTTCTTGTTACAATTTTGTTTTTATAATTTATGGAATAGCAGGAGGAACGGCAGAAAATTTGTACATTCGTGACTCGTTTTCGTTGCGAGGATTCTCGCGGGGATAAGAAGAGGGAGGAAAATGAATTTTTTTTTTCAATTTATCATTGGATTCGTATTGCAATTTGTTAATCTTTATCCATTGGTTATCTTGATGATTGAGGTAAGGATGAGAAAATAATAATAATAATAATAATAATGATAAAAGGACGTTAAAATTAATAGAAATGATTTTATCACAAATATTCGAAATATTTAATTCGTCGTTATTTCGACATTCCAATTTTGCGAAAAAATTTCGCGTTCGAAATTTATTTAAAGTAAAATTTCATTTCCTTCGATTGCGTTGTACACGTTGTTTCATATTCCCCGTGAAAGTTCCCCAATATTCCCTTTTATAAAATACCCAAGTGGCAAGAATTCTATCTTTCGAGCCGGTTCCATTCACACAACCAGTGGATTCTTTCTTCTTCGCGAGACTTTTCGCTTTCTATCTCGCCACCTATCAATGGCGAATAACTTTAATGGAAGTTGGTCATCATCGCGGCGCGTCATGCCAGGATAGCTCACCTCGATCGAGACCCACGGCACGTTCTCGAGATCGCCATCCACCCGTTTCGATCGCGATCATCGACCGATGCGGTCAACAATGACCTTGTTTTCGAGCTCCTCTTTTTCCGTGAACGGGAATGTTTCGTGTGTTCGTCGTATAAAGGAGGTGTACCAAGTATAATACTGCGAAATAATATCGAATACAATGATAAAATACGATGATAAAATATATAAAATACTATTCCTTTATTTATGAAGTTCGTGAAATTTCGATATGACGAGAATGGAATAATTGAGAATAGAAAAATGATTAAACTTTTGTTCGGATAATTATTAAAATTTGAAAATTTAGAAATTTTTATTTTTAAATAATCAATTAGTAGTAAATTTTGTTTTTTTTTCTAAATATTTGATATCTATATTTCGTTTCGAATATTTTCATCTGTTTGCAATTTTCTACTTTGATTCGCGATGAAATTTTGAACGAAATTAAATATTATTTCTTCTTCTCTGAATCCAACGATTTTAAATTGTAAAGCAAAGAAATATATGTATACTTTCTTATAAATAAAGAATTTTAAAATATCAACGTTACTTCTCAATTAAATTCTGATATTTCTGCTAAAATTTTAAATTTTTCTCCAAGAAGAATCATCTCGAGACTTTAGAAATATTTCAATCGGAATCAAGTTTTGCATAAATCAAATTCGAAGAAACGGACGGAGTCGAGCTATTTTACTAACTCGTAGCTTGTAAACAATCCCTGGACGCTCGCAATTAAAACGAAAAGCGATTGAATGAGAGAAGGGGCAAATCGCGAAACGCTCCTCGTCCTCGCGATTTCTAAATAATTTCGCTCGCTTTTGTCGCGTTTAATTCCGGACAAGCCTGGAGGAAATCACGGAAATCCCATCAGGGCTCGCCGGCACGAAATTCAATTCGCCCGGAAGAACGTTCGTTAAGGCTTGAATTAAAACGAATCCAATAAAACTCGATTAAGTATTAATAAATGTTTCATTCGAGGCGAGGGCGGGCAAAAATTTCTTCCGCTTTTTACACATTAATTTCTCACGGATGTCTTTCCATGATCTTTAATGTCGCAGAATTAATTAATTAATTGCAACGCGATTTCCGCTAAATCAATAAGTTATTGTTCGGAATTCTTCAATTTACGCTTTGAAAAATTGAATGCTGTTTGTTATCGTCGTGCAATAATTTCTTCCTTAAATATTAAGATCGTAACAAAATGCTATAATTTGAAGATTTCGTCATTATGTTAATGATAACTAATCCCACGATGCCCAAGAAAACAATACAGCCTACAGGATTAATTTTTTTCAATTATATTGTAAAAATAACATTGAAATTATTATTACATTAATTATATCTTAAAGAGAGACACTTTCTAAATAAAAAAAAATAAAACCATATTCACCATTGAATTCATAATTTCATAATTAATTAAAAATTATCCAACCAATTACGATGATGAAATTTCCTTCGAATAAATGGTTATACAAACGTGCTTGTCCCCAGTTCCAGCGAATACTTCTCATCAAATAATAAACCTAACGCGTTCACCGAGTTTTCTTAATTAACTGCATTTTTCATGACGACTGGATTGTTCGCTCGCCAACATTTTTCCTTTCCTTTTCTTTTTTTTTTTTTTTTT
>NW_006263577.1:170184-180322 GCF_000469605.1 Apis dorsata
TCTCTCTCTCTCTCTTTTTCTTCCAACAGTAGTAGCCCGACTACTACTTGTTAAACGGGTGATGAAACACACGCAAAAGAAGAAGTGCAATTGCAGTTTACTCCTCCATCGCTCGTCCACCCACCACCCACCATCCTTTCGTTTTTTCATTCCACTCGTTGTTGGAAAACTTTCCAACAATTCAATTCCTCCGAGAAATTTCAAGTGTCCGCGCCCTTTATGCGCGAGAAACGGTTTATCTTTTAATCAACGTCGAACGTATCTCGTAACAACTCGTCACCCTGTTTTCATTGCACGTTTTACACTTACGACAGGGAGAGAAAAAAGAACTCTGTCGTGAGAAAATTTATTTTATTCATTTGCTCCCCTTGAATATTATATCTTAAATCGAACAGAATATTTAATACACAGACTTTTATCTTATTAAATTATTAAATTACAAAATATATATATATATATAGAAGATACTGTTCGAATTACACGTCAAACCGGTTCCCTCTTCAACGTTGATCCAAGTTTGACCCAAATGCAAGGGAGAAAACTTTGCAAGCCCGAATTTATCGAAGCAGTAGGAAGTTGCTGATTTATCCGGCACGGTTCGCAGCTTCCGTGTCAACAGGAATCAGCGAGCCCTCAACTTTTCATCGGATTCGAGCTATCGTCGCGGCTCGCCTCGACAAGATGCGCTCTATATATATATATATTTTTCACACCGTAGTGGAAAAGTGGAGAGACCAAGAGCTCTAGGAATCCGCTTAATATCGAGTCGTGCAAGCCGTGCTAATTAACGAGCTCTCCCCTCAGGCGATCGTCGATCGAAGATGGAACAATCGCACGCGGTTTGTTGTTGATTGGTAGCACGAATTTGAGAATTTTAGAGCTAATTCGTGGCACGGATTGAAAATACTTTGGTGAATTTCTGGTCCACGGTATCCCCGCTCTTTTTATCCCGTAATCTCGTTTTAGAAAAGGCTGCATAGCGTTGAGGAGGAGGAGGAGGAGGAAGACGTGGAGGAGGAGAGCATGATCGACGGAGACGAAGTTGGAGCGGGTTGGAGTTCGTGACTCGGGTTCGTTAGCTCGATGTTTCGAGATTTCGAAGTCAATAGGGCACGTGCCTTTTATTCGCGTACAGATAATGAATTGGAAGTTCTCTACTGTTGTCACGGGAAGCTAGATTCGCCGGAGTTTTTCGTAATTGGTCGTGAGAAGTCTAGTTCTTTTTTTTTTTTCCTTCTTTTTTCTTTAATCATTGCGAGTATTATTATTCAAACGAATTGAAAATGATAATTTTCGAAGTCGAAGGAAGAAGACTGAAAATGGTTGGATGGTTATATCGGGAATTTTTGAATTTTTGTCATTTCAAAATTACCCATTTTAAAATTTTCAAAATCGTTTCATTCGGCTTTAGAGTCGTTTCGAGTTTACTTTACTTAGATCATTTTAAGATCATTCGCTTCGAACAGTTTCAAAATCATATTAAAGAGTTTCAAATGTTATTTCAGATCTGGTCACTTAGGATCGTTTCGAGATCGATATAAAAAAGTTTGAAATAATTTTAGGATCATTTCAAAAATCAAAAATCGTAGATCAAACAGTTTCAAATGTCGAATCGTTTAAAACTTTGGAATCATTTCACTATTATTCCAATCCTTAAACTCTCTCGTTGTTCCTCATTTTCGAAATAGCCGCAATATCTTCCGATCATTGCTCAAAATGCTAGGAACACTTCTATTATATTTTGAGCGACAACGGATCGAATTACCCGTCGAAATAGTTCGAATCTGGGAAACGAGCGAGGGAAGGACGCACACGCGGATCAGCAATAATTAATTAGGAAACGGGTCGATCGGTCGGATCCGGTTATCAGGGCGCAATCATTCGAGAGCATTAGGACTGAGAGCACTGGCGAATAAATGCGCTATTATCCAGGCTAATGGGAATAAAATTGTTGTTTCCCGCGAGTCGATCGACCGAGCCGTCCCTCGAACGATCGAGATAACCGAACCGACCGCTTTATTATTTCCGATCCCCCTCTCTTTCTCCCCTCCCCCTCCCCGAATTATCATATTTTCGATGTGTTACGCGGATCTGCTCACCTGTTACCTTTTAATGAATTTGGAAATCGGTAAAATCGGTCTTGCAAAAAAATTGCAGGGTGACGTTTATTATTATTATAATCGTTCCGTATTATTATTATTATTATTATTGTTGTTGTTGTTGTTGTTGTTGTTGTTGTTATAAGGGAGATTGTTATACGTTTCTTTCTGCTCGATTGCTATCACAACACTTTTTTCTGTATCTACTTTTTCTCCTCGAATTTGGTTGTAATCCCAAATTGGATCATATTTATTCTTTATTCCTATGTTCAATGTGTAATCATTTTGCGAGATCAATAATAATAATTTATGATATATATTGTACGTGTTGAATGATTGTCACGTTTCTTCTCTTTCTTTTCGATTTCTTTTTATTCTTCTCAGGAATCCTTATAAATCTGGTCGTTACAAACCTCTCTCTTTATTGTCGTTCGAACGCATACATCTCGACTTGAGGAGAAGATCCTAAAGAAGATTAAATCGCATGAATTATAAATTATTCCATCGACACGTTAAATCACGGTTAATATGTTAAAGTAACGTTGGATTGAATTTTCCACGTGCACTCGATTGAAAGTGATCGATCATCGGATAAGACGAGCCATGGATCGATCATTACCGAATTCGCCCCTTTTTACCTCGTTTAACAGGGTGAAACACGGGAAATCGCTTGTCGCTTGACATACGAGGGCTAAGCTCGCTATTTGATTGGAACGGTGGGTGGAAAAAAAAGAAGGAAAAGGATTTCGAGATAATTAAGGAGGAAAATTCAATTAAACCAGGAATCCTTTGCCGGTAATAGTCTGAGCGTGTGTAAATTGAAAATTCAATTGCCTGTTAAAAATACGTTTATCTATTGGCAAAGGAATGATTGTGGAGAATGGTAAATATATAAGTATCGTTTCCTGAAACTGTCTAATTTATTCTGAAATAATTTTGACAAAGATGTGTCGATTATTTTTTCAATTTTTCAATCTTCGAAGGATTATTGATTCAGAAAATTTCTTCATATCTTTTTTTATTTTTACTTGATACTCTTTGTGCAAGTATATTAAAAAAAAGTTATTGTTTGTTGCATTGATATACAATATTCAAAGAAAAATATAAAGAAATTCTCAAACGATTAGATCGTTTCTTATGATTCGTCAATACATATAAATATCGTTTTAACGATTGGCAAAGATATAAGAATGTTATATAGAAAGTAAAAAATTAATTCAGGAGAAAGATTCTTCATCTTTGTTTATAGAAAAAAATTTTACTGAAAGAGTTTAATAATGGTTAATTAATTGTAAAACGATAAATAAAAATATCGTTTCAAAGATATTTTTCTATAATTTATATAATTTATTTCCCTTGAAATCTATAATTTATATAATTTATTTCTCTCTAAAAGGAAAAAGTTGATATCTTAAACCGATTGTTTCGAGGATTTCGTCGAACAATAAGCAATTTCAAGTCATCATCAGCTCGAATAAATCAGCCTCCACGAAGCGGAAAACTATGCTCTAACGTTGGCGTATACCTGCCGATTCCTCTTCCCTTTGCTCTTCAATTTGCATTCATTGTCTCTCGTGCAATTACTAAAATGCAAAATGTTTCGATCCATGTCCTTTCTTCTTTCCAACAGCTTCGAAATAGTCTTCGCGATATTAATAATCTAATATATTAATAATCTAGAGAACTAGAATTCTTCTCATAATAAAATGAGCAATAAAGTTTATATCTAGAGAAATGTCGAGAGAGACGAAGAAATTGAAATTAGAAAATACTGGATGAAATCTTCAGTGAAGAAGAAAATACGTGTAATACATCGAGTTACACATGATGTTAATTAGACTGTTATCGGAATTCAACATTTTATAAAATCATTTTAAAGAGCAGATTTTTCGTTTAATGGGATCGATTTGTTTCTCTCTTTGTAGTTTTTTGTTTTCTCTGTCTGAATTGATATTCGTGGCAATAAACGAGCTCGTTGGAAAAAAAAAAAAAATATTTGTTTAAATTTGTCGATTCCTTTGTTATTTATTTTTTTCTTTTTTTATTATTATATTTATTCGTCTCGATGATGATTAACACGATGATGAGACACGAGATATTATTTGTTCAAAGAAAGGAACAGAATCGCAATTGAATCATTTAGCAATTGAAATGGAATTGGTTGTCAAGATTGGCATTCGATATTCGACGTTCGATATGATTTCGACATTTTGATGTAATTTCAACTCCCACCTGATATCATATTGTGGAAATGATAGTGGGAATTTGATCGATTAATTGAATTATCCGTTAAAATTATCGATTTTTGGAAAAATATATTATTCAGATCACTATATTTTTTTCTACTTTTACTTTTTACTTATCAATTATTTTCATTCACTAGGAAAATCTTTGCGTTTCAATATTAATCGTTAATTAAATTTTGCAAATAGACATTTGCAAATTTTCGATTCCAATTCGAACTTTTCGAAATTTTCACAAAAAAGAAAAAAATTTCCACGACATTAATCGTTAATAAAGAAGAACGATTATAACTGACGACACGAAATTAACTGAGAAAAATACGAGAACCTCGTACTTTTGCCGAACTCGAAATATGTGAATTCCATTGGGGTGAGCCTAACGTCGTCTAACCGGAAACAAAGGTATATGAAATGGAAAGGTAAAGGACTTTGGCCGTGTTCTCGAGCAAAGCCTCGGAGAGCGCATCCTCTCGCGTGTAAATCACACGAGTTTCGCGGGCCGAGGGTCACAAAGCCAGAACTTTCACGTTTATTTCCCATCGGTGGAGTGGCCGTTTCCTTTTGCCTTTCCGTCGGGGCCGGCAGCCGAGAAAATTGTTTCTCCGATTGCCGCCGTTGAATTCGACTCGAGCCACTCCCGCCGACTACCGTGAGCCGAGCAAAAGGGAGAGAGCCGGATGGATGCCTTCGAAACTTGCACGCCAAACAGGAATTTGCGACGCCCTTTTGCTCCCCTCTCCTCTTCGTTCTTCCTCTTCTTCTCTCTCTCTCTCTCTCTTTACCTTGCTTCTTTCAGTAGATAATCAAGACGCTTCTTCCATGATTTGAAGAAATTCGATGTATTAAATTATTTACTTGAAATTTGCTATCTTATCTATGGATAATTGAAAATGTTCAAATGAACGGATATTTCAAAATGAAAGTCAAAATGTGTACGAAATTCGCCACCATAAAAATAACTTGAAATTTGCTATTTTATCTATGGATAATTGAAAATATTCAAATTGTGGACGGATATTTCAAAATGAAAGTCAAAATGTGTACGAAATTCGCCACCATAAAAATAACTTGAAATTTGCTATTTTATCTATGGATAATTGAAAATATTCAAATTGTGGACGGATATTTCAAAATGAAAGTCAAAATGTGTACGAAATTCGCCACCATAAAAATAACTTGAAATTTGCTATCTTATCTATGGATAATTGAAAATATTCAAATTGTGGACGGATATTTCAAAATGAAAGTCAAAATGTGTACGAAATTCGCCACCATAAAAATAACTTGAAATTTGCTATCTTATCTATGGATAATTGAAAATATTCAAATTGTGGACGGATATTTCGAAATGAAAATCAAAATGTGTACGAAATTATTCGTTTGGACAATCTTCGCCACCAGAAATTAAAAATAACTTGAAATTTGTTATCTTATAGATAATTGAAAATTGTGGACGAATATTTTGAAATGAAAGTCAAAATGTGTGTACGAAATTATTGGTTTGGACAATCTTCGCCACCAGAAATTAAAAAGTCTTGAATTTTTCACACTTTTCTCTGAAATCTATGATTTTTATAAATAATAATTTATCATCTCTTTTATATTCTTCTTCCTCTTCTCTCCAATTTATTTATTTCGTTATCATCTCGATTTACGTTTCTCTCGGTCAGTGATAAAAATTTGTTTTACCTTATATGTATTCTCCTCTCCTCCTTTTCCTTTCCACCTCTTCCGGTTTTAATTTGTTCGATCGATTCGTTCGCAGACAAGTCGATGGTGTGTTTTATTTCGCGCGTATGGGCGCCATTGTCGGCGCCGAATTGAAACTCAATTAGCGCACGATTTTCCTCTCGTTTTGCGCTTTGCAGGTGGCCGCGATCAATCGCGTTAATTTTGCATTAACGTGTTGTTGGCGCGGGAATACGGTTTTTCGGTTTCGATTATACGATTTGCACAGAGTAGCAGCTATATTAGTTGGTTGGCTCGAGATGAATGGAATGGTTTCGAATCGAAGGGGAAAAAATGATGGGTAATTTGTGAAATTTCGGAATGGATTCCGATTCGTTCCGGATTTGCTGGCATTATTTCGAATGAGAGGATCCGTTATCACATTTGAACACAATTAGCCAATTTCTCCTTCGGTTTTTTCTTCGATTAAATTTGTTTCATTATCGAACAATATATCCAATATCTTCGAAGTGAATATTATTAATTACATTTACATAGATATCATCATCTTTAATCTTAAATTAACTTTACTCTTTCTTTTATAAAATTTCTTCTTTTACATAAAGAAGAAAAAAAATTGATCTACATTAATTACGACATTAACCTAATTTTCCAAATTTTCTCTTTTCTATTCTATTTTAAACGTTGACACGAAGCGACGGCGCGCAATTGAAAGATCGATCTCCGAAGATCCTTTTTAAAATTGAAATCCGACATTCACATTCGCAAAAAAAAAAAAAAAATAATGAAAGAGACAATGATTCGTCGAATCGAAATAGAATCAGGAAGATTCATTTCCTCGGTCAATAACGCTCGTCGATGGAATCCCGATTTTTCCCGCTTGTTTCGTCCCGTAATTGAATTTTCTCATACAGACATAGACAGAGAGAGAAAAAGAGAGAGAGAGAGAGAGAGAGACATAAGACAATGCACGCGATATTACATAACATTGGACACAATGTATCGGTTTGGTACACGGAAAGAGAGAGAGAGAGACGCAGAATCGGTTCCAAATCGAGCGAATCGGCAAACCAATAATTTCAGTTCGCGTAAATGTTTACGAACGTGGATATAGGTAAGCTGCATTAAACCGTATCAGTCCAATGTGGTGACCCGCGAGTGTGACGTTGCATCCGGTTCCAGATAATTCGTAAACCGGAATATCGAACTGTTTAGATCACTCGAGAGGGGGGGAGGATCAACAGAGTAACGATGTTATTGTGCTCGAGGAGCATCGAAATCGAAACGCTTTATCCATATTGTATTTTTTGGCTTTTGATCGTAAAAAGAAAAACGTTGAACGAGTTAATGTATTAATAATTTTTTCTGTAACATGTATTCGTCAATTTCATTTGTTCACTTCTTTTCATGAATATTTAAATAATATAGGATGTTTCTTCCTCATGTTCGTGAAATATCGTGATTCTCGATCGAGAATATATATTTATATTTAATAGAATGCATAGAATTATTGACACAATTAATAACAGTATTTTGCAAAATTGGGATGAGAGATTACAAATCAGAAAAATTTCGTTGCTAAATTGTAATCTGTTATTTAAAAAAAGGTACAGAAGAAAAAACAATATATAAATAAATCGTTCTCCGTAATCAATCATTTTTCTAGATCAGATAAATCTTTAAAGATCTTCTAATCATTAAATTAATATCTACTAGTTTTGTAATATAACCTCTGATTCCTTTTCCAATAATTTTGTATCGTTGAATTTCCCCCTTAATCTTAACTTTCCACGTGAATAATCCACAATCAAAAAAGCATCGAAATCCAACATGTGACAACAATAAAAAACCAGGAAATAAATCCTTATCTTTCCCCTTCCTACTATAATCTCCATCAAATCGATACAAAATTTTAAAACTCACGAATAAGAGAAAAAAGAAAATCGTATACGAGAAACGAGAGTTCATCGTTGGAAAAAAGATGGCCGCCAGGCTACGATAAGCGGCTTCGATCCCCGAACTTTTGTAGAACGAAAACGTTCTTCTCCCCTTCTCCGCGTCATGGAAGAAACAAATGGGGGTCGATAGATAGGAGCGGCGGATCCAGGATGGATGGTCGGATGGAGTAAAAAGAACACAGGGGAGGGGGAGGGGGAAAACGAGGCGAAACAGGCAGCAGGGAACGTTGACCTGACCCGTCGTGTTGCGTCAGGTGTTACGAGATTCGTGTCCCCCTCCTTTCGATCGCAAACGACGTCGTTACATAAGCACACCCCTTGGCTGGACTACACCAAGGACGAAGCACACCCTTCGATCTTATGAATCAAATAATGGAAGTAATCGTTCCATAAAGCCATTCGAATTTTTTTCCCCTCTCCCCCTGGGGAAATCGCCGCTCGCTTTATTGGCCATCTCCATTCCAGAAATGAAATTTCTGATTCGTTACTTATTGTCATGAGAATGTAATAAGTGGGAAAGAGAACAAATTATTGTTTATTAACGTGAGAAAAATCCGTGTATTCTCCGTGACAAACGAAGGATGTATTATAGGATGTATTTACATATGGTTTATCCTTCTTGATACATATGTACAGCATTGATTATCTGCATTCCCGATGAGGGAAGGAGTGATTTGTAATGGAAAATGTGACGAGAAAAACGAAAATAAATTATTATTTATTAAGGTAAGAAAAGTCTGTGTGCTTTTTGTGTAATAAAATAGGCTGCGAATTTTTTAATGGAAAAAAAAAAAGGAGACGACGAGTTGCACAAAAGTGAGGAAATTTGAAAAATTCAATTTATCATCCATTACGAAAACATTACGAATATTTCTCCTACGTTAAATCGTTGAATCATGATTTAAGAGTTCCATTGAAGGGGAGGGGGCGAATATCTCCTCATCCGTCAGACCGAAAATGCGGCCGATCAAGCATGGATGATGATCGTTCAACCCGAATAGCTGGAATAACTTTCGATCTTGGGCGAGTACCAGTTGCCTTCGTCAAGCCGAGGCACGTGTCGCGTATCCGAGGATGGTGTTCTCTGGAACGAGGCATCGCGCGAGCGCTGGAAATAAAAAGGAACGGTGCACGAGATGAAATGTGTCCAATCTTTTTTTACACGTACGTTTATAATGGTGTAAGAGTCAAACGTAACGTCTCTTTTCTTTTTCTCTTAAATTAAATGATCAGATTTATTTCTCGACGAATAAAAAAGTTTGGAACACCGTGGAAATTATAAATTTATCGACTAGTATCAAATAGTTTCTCGTACAGAGATGAAAATTCTTCGTGAAAAGTCTCGTGAAATCTTGTATCAGCTACGTTATGTCTAAACGATGATCCGTCATTGTAAAAATTGTAAGAGGAAGAAGAAAAAGAAATAAACTCGAAACGTTTTTTCGAGCTTTTCTTTCCAATTATTCCACTTTATCGCTTATTCCCAACCCCATCCTTTGATATTATATCCCGCGATCCATCACAGGGACAAGTAAGAATAATAAAATTCCCGCTCTATCGAATAAATTAATGGAAGCTCTACGAAGAGGCAAACAGGAATCGGAGCAAGTTAGAGAGACAAACAGGGCGGAAGTGGATGGAAAGAGGGAGAGGAGAAGGGAGGGAGTCGTCGGAAGGGAATTAATAAATGACGTCGAAAGGAAGAGGAGTGGAGTGGCTGGACTTTTCTTTTCACGGGGAGCATGATTTCTGAAGAGAGTTCAGGACGAGTCTGAAAGGATCAAAGTTGGTCTGGATCCAATTCACGACCCTCCCCTCTCCTCCCTGATCCAGACGACTTTTCAATCCGTGGAAAAATAAGAAAAACAAATTTATTTTCATGAAAAATATTTTTCAACGTGTCTACATCCCCTCTTCTCTTCTCCTCTCTTCTCTATCTTTTTTCTTCCTCTTCTTTCTCTTCTTCCCTTTCCTTTCCTTACCGAATCTCTTGATTCGTGGAAACAAAAAAAGAGAGAGAGATTGAAACGAGAGAAAGAGAGAGAAGAGGAGGAGAAATCACGCGAGAAAGATCGACATTACTTCCGGCGGCGACTCGTTCCGGAAGAGCAATCGCCTTGCCTGCGCCCTCGCCATCGCCGCCGCCCCC
>NW_006263577.1:180679-187070 GCF_000469605.1 Apis dorsata
GATCGTTCATCTCTGGCGGCACGAGCGCGCCAGATATTTTCCAAGTTCGCTGGGTCAGAAGGAGGCCAGGAAAAACTGTTTTCGTCGCGAGGCGGTGAACTTGTTTATTACTCGAAGGCAAAAACCGGGAGAAAAATTTGGAAAACGCGATGTCACGGGATAATAGGAGGGGGGAAAAAATGGAAGACGGTGAAAGGTATCGGTGTCCTGGATATTATGTATGCTACGAAAGATTTTTATGTTGTACAACGGAATTTATATTCCGATTTAACGTGACGTTAATGTGTATTTGAACGAGGCAATTGTTTGTCAGGGAATTTGAATTTCACGAATCAGTTCTTTAGTTTTAAAGAAAATTCATAGTGGAATTTTTATTTCGGTTTCTAATGGAATATTTATCGAAGCTTCTTAAAAGAAAACGTCGTTCGAAGAAACGTCCATTAAACAGGATCCGATACTTTCGTCTTTACGAAATGTTCGAGCAGAGATTTATGAATTCTCTAAGAGGCTCTGGTGGTTTTACAACGATGACATCGAAAGAGTAACTCGAAAAATTTCCTAATCGAAGACAACGACTGACAAACGTGTTTTATACATTAATATATATGTTGAAAAGAAAATTTCAAGTAAAAAAGAATAGATAGTAGAAATTTTTACAGATTTAACATTATTAATATCTTTTTCCAATTGCAATTAAATTATCAAGAATATTCTTTCATCAATATCAAAAGACCTTCTTTTTTTTCAATTTTCAAATTTTCTTTATCATCCAACGACACGATATTTTTCAGAAAAATTCACCAAAATTTATTTTATTATTCCGCTGTTCCAACGAGGATACAAACGTAATAATCCAACCTATCCCTTTTCTTGATAGGAAGGGGACGACGAGATGAGAAGGGACGGAGAGGAAAATGAGAAAATGTTCAACAAGAAATTCTTCGGGTAGTTTTCACCGTTGGCAATTGTTCCTTATACCTTTAACGTTTATTCACTTTTCGAACTCGATCCAAAGTTTCCACCGTGTCGGCCAGTTTGCAATTCGAAAAATAATATCGTAGGCAAACGGGGAAGGATATAACCGCGGGCATCAAGTTTGTCAGCCCGTCGAAAGTTTCGGCCACGGGAGCATCTACAGGCTATCCCGTCGACTTCTATAAATAATTCTTATTTGGATTTATGGACGTTACGTACATCCCCAACTTTGGGGATCGACTTCTCGCGAGGACTCGGCCAACTTCTTAACGAGATACCTCGCCAGAGTTCCTCTGAAATTTGACCAGTAGTTACCTTAGCTATTTGCTATCTTTTCCAGTTAACAAACATTACTTTAGAATATCGAAAGTCGTTCGAATATTTTTGTCATTGTGTATACACTTACTTGACAAAATTAGGAAAATCGTTTGAGGATTTTTTTTTAATTTTTTATTCGCGTAAAAACAAAAATTAATAGATAAATTGATTAATTTATTGCTTAACTTTTTTTTCGATAAATTTCGAGCAGAGATTTTATTGTTTGGATTATTTTATTGTTTGGATAATTTTTTAAAAGTAAGATTTCTAGTTTCAATTTTGCCAGACAAAATTAAAAAAAATTTCGTTTGAATCTTTATTATATATTAATTGATTGAAACAACTCTAATCTCTTCTGAAGATATCCCACACATATAATTATATCTATTGAACATAATTGGATTGAATCAAGAGAATGCAAATTCACTTGTTTTCCAAAATCTTCTTCCCTGCATTTTTCCTTTCCATTACAAAAGAAACAAGAATTCGCGGATACCTTTGATCTCGTGAAACCCATTTTTCGAGAAATTTTATCAAGAAAATAAAATAGACACAACACAAGAGGATAATAACCTGTTTCGTTCCACTTGGCGGAGTGGCAAAATCTTAACGCGAGCATTTTTTACCAGGGATCCTTCCAGTCAAGAGAGGGAAGAGGGGGGTGGGTGAGTAAAATCAAGTTGAAAACGAGTAGCCCGGAAGATTGAATCATAGTCGGTCAGGCGATACTGTTCTGCATTATCCTCGACGTTTCTCCGCGCGGAAATAAAGCTGACAAGGAGGACGAAAGAAGGAAAGGCCGAGTGGAAGAAGGGGTTGAAACACCCAAAAATCGTCGAGGTGGTAACCGAAGCGTACCGGAAGAAAGACCTCCTCCAAAAAAACCTCTTCCCTTTTTTCTTTATATTTCTTTTCTTTCTTTTTTTTTTTTTTTTTTCTTTCTTCGTCGAGAAGAAGATTCGTTCGAAATTAAAGAGACGTTTCGTCCTATTTACAAGGATCCACGTTGAACCAAGCCTGAAAACTCTCTCGACAAAGAATGAAAAGAGCGAGTCTCATAAGCTTTACTGTTAAGCTTTTCAACGTTGCTCGACGAGACGAGAACCGACTATGGTTGACTATAGCTCGTCTGAAATCAATTGGCTGCTCGAGGCCATTCGAGAGCATACTTCTCCCTCTCCTCCCGCCACTCCTCGCGTGTTGTTTCGGCTGCGTGGAGGGGGGGATTACGATTCTCGCGAGTGCCTCTCTGGAACGGAATTGCACTTAAACTTGAGAGTCAATGGGTTGAAATAAGTTTTGGAATAATTGTTCTCGATTTACTCGTGTGTTTACATATAATAATAATATAATTGGAGTGAAAATAGGTCGAATAAACGAAGTGATGGCATATATATACATAGAAGATATCGAGTTATTGATTTTTAAAATTCGAAAACGAAGTGGAAGATTTATTACCTGAAAAATAATATCGCTAATATTTCTTCTCGTGTTCTCGATATACGAATAATATTACTCGAAACATGGAAATTTCTTCCCCATAAATATACAGAAATACGTTATACACGATACAACTCCTGAAATAAATATATATATATATATATATATATAAATTTATACAGATTTAATGCATAACAAATAACAGGCAAATAATAAATACCAACAAATTCCCTATACATCTATATCAAGCAAAGATTCAAAGGCAACAACAAACAAAAATTTTTCCACCTTCAATCAGAGATATCACACAACCTTCAATCTCCTCTTGGGTTTACAATCTCTGCCTTCGTGCCTCTTTTACCGCTTCTCGCTCGAGGCGAGAGGGAACAGAGGGAAATTCCATCTAATTAATTTCCTCGTCTCGCCGTAACCAATTCGAATCAACGAGGAACGGGCGTGGCCGTTTCCGGATTTCCGTCGTCTTTGGAACGCGAGAAGAGGGCGAGATTGCGAGAGAGACTGTTGCTTACCTACTCAGAGAAAGCGAAAGGGAGATCCCAGAGAGGATCGAAATCGCTGCGTGTGCTCCTGTCTCTTTTTATCGCCCGTTTGAATTCTCTTTCTCTCTCTCTCTCTCTCTCTCTAGTCTTCGTTCCAAGAGGATGACGACGAGAGTGGGATCGTCTTTGTCGTCGTCTTGAAATCCTTGGAAAGAGAGGGAGAGAGGGTGGACGTAGTTGGATGGCAAGAAGTGCTGCTCGTCGAGGAAGAAGGTGTCTAAGCGCGAGGCTCTTGTCTCCGCCCGACCGAGAGAGGTCGAGTATGCAAATGAAGGGTGCAGGCGAAGGTGCATTGATATGCAGGTGAGGCGCCATCGACGGGCGTCGAGGCGGCTGTGAATGCTCGTTGCATTTCGCAAGAGAATGAGAACCATTAACGCGCTTCCTGCCTCTCCTTTTCTCTCTCTCTCTCTCTCTGCTCTATCTCTTAGGCGACCGCTACGTGTCGTGGCACGCTTCGATTGACTAATAGCTGTTTCCTACGAATTCCCGTCACTCGCTTCGTCAACGTGCTGTAACCTTATACGAGATTGTTCCTCAACGAGGACAACTCCTCTTTCCTCCTAGTTTACTGTGAATAGAAGAAGCCTTTATGCTCGTTTCGCTTGTCGTTTTTAGAAATTTAAAAGAGCTTCTTGGCTTTTTCGAATGATCGTTTATATCTTCAGTCTCGAGGTTTAAGTTATTTTTAATCTCGTTTAAAATTTGTATCATCGAAGGGATTCTCATTTTTTAACATTTTAAATATTCGTTTGGCAATCGTGGAGTTATAAAGTATTTACAAGGTATCGATAAATTTTCCTTTTCCGCAAGAGAATCACCACGAATATATCTAGAATTGAATTGATTATTATGCAACGCTCGGTTCCTGGCAATCTCAGAAGACTTAAAAACAAAGAAACTTTGAGGAAGAATCGAATGGAAATCGAAGATCGTATAATCGCGATTGCAAATTCAAGTTGGAAATTGTTTTTGCGCACTTTTTGCGCGTCGAAATACCAATGCGCTTTGCGGTAAGTGTCGAAGGAATACGGATATATACGGAACTGCTATGGTGTTCGACGGAGAACGATTCGTTTCCGTCGCTGCTACTTGGCTTGTGATAAATCGCGATGGCGGCCAATATCGTCGCAACTCCTTCTTACGTCTCCTTTAACGGAGGATCGTTCCTTCTTCTTTCCACGTTTCGCTGTTCGCTGATTTTGCTACGCGACCTTCTTCTCCCCAATTCGAGCATTGGCCATGGTATTTGGAGAGAGATATTTGGGGTTGTTTACAGTAATATTTACAGTATATTCTCTATAATATTTATTTTAGGGGAAAGAAAGAATATATTTTAAAATTAAATGAAAAGAGTAAATGGATTGAAGAACGATGGTAATAGAAATTGATTATCCAATAAATAAATAGATGGACGTTTAAAGATTTAATCAATTCGAAGAAATTGTTTTTCTTTGTTAACGTCGAATGTCCTTAATACGCATAGAAGAAAGATATAATTTTATATTTAATACTCTTATGAATATAACGTTCATTAATTTAATATTTCCATTTCCAATTCCAATGTTTATTCTCGCAAATGTGGAATATATAAATATGGATATACGGAGATGCACGGTAGAAATAACAGAATTGCACGTAGGAGATTAACGTATTCCGTATATCGCGCACGAAGATTAAACTTTTCTTCGAAAAGGTTAAAGGTTTAAAATTTATACATTTCGGTAGGTATTTCTTAATTAACTTTAATCGCCAATAACCATAATAGATCACCGACGATTTACGCTCGTCCCGCGATCCTTGCATCACAACGTGTTTATTCCTTCCACGATTCGAATTTCTTTTGTTTCCATACGTTTCTTACAACAAGTGAGTGGTCTCAGTTGCATAAATTGTAATTTAACCGTAACGAAATACACGATGATTACATTTCTCACGTTCGATATTCTCTCGACATCCGCCTCGTCTTTCGGATTTCTCGCCCCTGCCGGGTGTCGAAATCCTGTCGTCCAACGTGCATTCGCGCATAATCCACGTCGATGACGTACCAACCTATAAATATTATACGTGCACCTTGTATTTCATTCATCGACCGCCAGCAATCCCTTTTTCCCCGCAGTTTGTTTTCAAACGTGGAAACGATGAAAGGTAAATTTTGTTTGTTCGCTGAAGAAGAGACGACTTCCTTTTCGTGACTAAATTGTTCGTGAATTATCCGTTTGAGAAATTCAGATATTCAGAATTCACAGCGCGTGCAAAGAGAAATAGAAGAATAGAAATAAGAGATATTTCAAAATTATAATTTTGATAAAAAATGTTCTTGGTTTCCAAATTTTTAATATTAATAAAATTTCTTTCGAAAATTTCTTTGCTATCTCCAAACTATGATGTTCTAAAGTCCATCAAAATTTAATTTCTAATTTCTTCCAAAAATTCCAAGATTTCTTTACCTCAAAACTAGATGCTATCTATCCATACTGTAATATTCTTAAGTCTATCAAAATTTGTTTCTAAACTTTTGCAATGTTCTAGAATTTCTTCCAAAAAATTCAAAAATTTCTTTATCTCAAAATCACGTGCTATCTATCCATACTGTGATATTCTTTTTTTTGGTTTTTAAACTTTTGCAATGTTCTAGAATTTCTTCCAAAAATTCCAAAATTTCTTTATCTCAAAACCACGTGCTATCTATCCAAACTGTGATGTTCTCAAGTCCATCAAAATTTTTTTAAACTTTTGCAATGTTCTCGAATTTCTTCCAAAAATTCCAAAATTTCTTTGCCTCAAAACCATGTGCTATTCATTCAAACTATAATATTCTCAAGTCCAATCGAAATTTAGTTTCAGAACTTTTGCAATATTCTAGAAAGAAATTTCTTTGAAAAATTTCAAAGATCACTTGTCGAATTTTTGTATCTTTATATCCCTTTAAAATCGGCCGCCATCCAAAACTAAATCCACGTATCTGATCCGTAATTGCCTCTAAATCAACACCCGACCGATAACCGCACGCGAGGAGGAGGGCGCATCAATAACATTCCCGATGTAACCGATCCTCTTCAGCAACAAGACACGACGGTTGCGGTCCGCGCGCGCGG
>NW_006263577.1:187316-188796 GCF_000469605.1 Apis dorsata
ATACGATCGATTCCAGGAGAGTTCCCGTTCGTTTCTAACGTTCCAATCGGAATTCGCGCGGAATTCTGGTCTTCCTCTCGGAACGAAGCGAAATCGAACGAAATTTCCCTCTCCCCTCCCTCCTCGGTGAATCGAAACGGATCTAAACCTCGCTTCTCGTGTACGTAGCTTGAGATTTGCCTCGTTGTTAGATAGATCGCGAAGGATTCCCCTTTCAAGTGGTTTTCGATCGTATTTTGAAATATATCGTGTGTATAATCAACGCGTGGTCGTCGATTTAACCTCGCGCATCGATTACGATCATCCTCGATTCGAGGCTGATTCGTGATAAGAGCGATGATATCGCTTATTTACCGGAAACGAGTCGTGGCGCGCCGCATAGTGGTTCGAATAATGGGGGTTAATCTGGATAAGATTATTATTTTTTTTTTTCCCGATTTGGAGTTTATAAAGAGATTTAATTTTTAGAACGTAATATTGTTTTTTTATTGTAATTCGTTAAAAATGTAATATAAGAATATTTAAAATATATATAAATATATAGAAAAATAAATTATGTAATATAAATTGAAATAAAATAGATAATACTTGGATGAGAATGGAACAAAATAAAATTACAGTTTTTTAAATAGGGATTATGATATTAGAAATATATTTGCAATTGAAAATGTGTTCCGTTTGGTCGGTGATTTGGTCGAGTTTCTGACGTGGATGGCAGTTGTTGGACGCAATAAGGAATTCAATTGTTTCTTAAATTCTACTATTTTCTATTTTTATAAATATTCTGTAAATTTATTTAATTATATCTTCTAAAGATTTCCAAGGTTTTATGCTTGCCAACAATTTTGATTTTAATAAGTTGTTGGATTCTTTAGACATTAAATTTTTCCTTTTTAATCGTGATTAAAAGAATATTATTATCCATAGGATGATTTATGTACAATATCTCATATGATATTACATCAGCTGACACTGATATCAGGGACAATAAAAATTTAATATTCATTTCAGTATCGACTGGAAAAATGAGGCCGGCGATTGAAGAGGTTATGATGCTTATATAAGACTGAATATCGTGAATGATGGTGGTTCACGTGGGAAAAAAAATTTGGGGTAGAAGGATGAAAAATGTTGAATGTCGAGGAAAGAAAAATGGAGATAATGTTGGAACGAGATATCGTGTAACAAGATTAAAGAATTTCGTCGAAAATTTCCCTGTGATATTACATTTTATTATCATTCTCGTCATTAAGAAAATTTTGCGATCCTAATAACAAAAAAAAAAAAAAAACATACACGTATTCTTTAAGAAAGAACTATAATTAAAAATTCATCAACATCAAATTCACTCCTAATCCAACTTTCATTCGTTTTTTTTTTTTTTACATCACAAAATTCTTCGTACAAACAAATGCTCTGAGCGTAACGAAATTAAAATATAAAAATATCTCAAATATATTTTTAATACAAAAAAAAAAAA
>NW_006263577.1:189094-190864 GCF_000469605.1 Apis dorsata
GAATAGTGATTCTTTTGATTCGAATACAATAGCCAAGCGAGAAAAATCATCGAAAATTACACGATGGAAGCGTGGAATAGCGTTATCCCGTGCACGCGCCGATAGCTCGTAATTAAAGCAGGGCCGTGGCATAAATGCGCATCTGATTAAGCGGTTGACGCTTGAATCGGCTCGTTAATTTGACATTCGTCGAATACGGAATCGGACTCCCTGTAGCCGCTGCGTTTGTTATTTCCGAACTGCACCGCGTTAATTACGTCATTGCCGCCGATAATAATCGATCGAAACGTCACAGGACCGTTTCGAAAAATTTCACCTCCGATTAATCCAAACCCTCTCGCTCTCTCTCTCTCTCTCTTTTTCTCTCTTTCTCTTTCTATCTCTCGTGGAGTTTAGGTGGTGTCACGGAGATTGATCGAGATTCAGTGGATCATTCAGTGGAAATGAGATTTTGAAGTAATAATGGAAGATTGTAACGTGGAGAATACAAAGTATCATAAAAGGAAATTTGTATAAGTGAATATATCAGGTTGATTATAAATAAAGAATGTATTTAATGAAGGAATAAATGTATTATATATAGATCGTGCTTGTTCGAAAAGGGGAACAGAACGAAAGAGAATCGAAACAGCTTTAAAATTTAGAGATAAATATACAAGTCGCATATGTAAAGGGAATAATTTTAATTATCCCATGATTTGTTATCGGTTTTAGAATATTTTTTAAAATAGTTTTAGGATTGATAGAAACTGTAATTCCTAAATAAAATAATTTTACCCACCGACGAAATATAATGTAGATTTGTTTCTCTATCACTCTTCACGACGATATTTTTAATCGATCATTAATCTTTCTAATCATCTTCGACCAAATCTCCCTTTCTCGACGATCGTCGCAATCGAGAATCGTTAACGTCGATCATTTTTAACGAGACCGACCATTGGTAATCGGTCTTTATCCATTCGTGGATTCAAACACGTTTGCACTTGGCGCGAAACGCCGACCAATCACGGTTCTCGGGATAACCGAACGGTGAAATGTCACAGCGAATGACGAGCGAGCCTCAGATTCCGCCTCTTTTCGAATTCAACCGCGTTTCGACGATAGATGTAAGAGGCGTCTCGTTGTCACCCGATTTCGAGTCATCAAATTGGGGAACAATTGGCTATTTTTCTTCCTTCTTCTTCTTTTTCTTTCTTCTTCTTCTCTCTCTCTC
Source organism: Apis dorsata (assembly GCF_000469605.1). Taxonomy (NCBI): domain Eukaryota; kingdom Metazoa; phylum Arthropoda; class Insecta; order Hymenoptera; family Apidae; genus Apis; species Apis dorsata. Next base: position 190,311 of record NW_006263577.1, read on the forward strand.
TTCCTTTCTCTATTATTTTTATACAATAATTCCAATGGTTTTTTCGTGATAAAAAATTGCGAGAGGAGGAATGAAGGCACGAACAAGTGTATCATTACCTGCGATAATGCGATCATTAATTAAACGCGAGTTTATCGGTAGCTGTGGGTATTGTAAAGGAGACTAATTCGAAACGTGGATTTACACGTGGGTGTGTACGCGTCGATAAATTTGCGGATAGTTAATTAAAAAGTAATTATTGGACGATAAACGATTTCATCGATGCGAACGTTCGCGTGGCCGAACGAAACTTGGCGCAGCTTTGATAAATTGCGACCGTTTTTATTGATATTGGTATCCCGTGAGGAATAATTTTAGAAATATATGTATATAGTTAGATGGAAAAAGGATGATTAAATTTTTTTTTAAAATAAAACTTTCTCTGTTCTTGGAAAAATTTAAAAAAAAAATTATCTTCCTAACTACCTAAAAAATTTTACTTCTTTCGTTTCACTCCAATTCTGTTAGAATTCTTTATTCCCTTTGATAAATGTTTTACATTTTTTTTTTTTTTT
>NW_006263577.1:191134-196737 GCF_000469605.1 Apis dorsata
CTCTTTTTTCTTCTCTTTTCTCGTTAAAAATCCTCTGGTATCCCATTCCTGTTTTATTTTTCAAAAATAACCCGTCTTAATCTCCGTTTCCACGGAGAATTATCAAAATCCCCACTTCCCAACGAAATACAAAAAGAAAAAAGAAAAGAAAAGAAGAAAAAGGGAATAAAAACCTCCATAATATTAAGAAAACAAGAAAATACGATTACTCCCTTTATGCGAATTTCTTTAAAAATATACGCTAATCACGTAAAAAGGAATGGAACGTGCGGATTCGATGGTAGGAAATATCTTCTTCCGTCGAAGAAAAATCGGCTCCCGGCCGATCTCTCGAGGCTGTCTTATCGCATCGCAGGAGGAGGGCTGAATCCACCGCAGGGAATTCGAAATTTGTTTCTTATCGAATTCACTCTGTGTCACATACCGATCAGGGATGCATGTACGTGAAACAGTTCGTGAATCGAGACACGTAATGCACTGTTGTCGAGGCCGAGTATTCCGACAGCCGATCCTTCGTTTCGAACTGGATACATGGACTATTTTCGAATTTTCCACGAATCGCAAGTCTGTTGTGCGCGAACACGTGATACCGAATTCGCGAAGCTGAAGCTTTGGAGAATTGTTGGATATTTTTTCAAGCATTACGAAGTTGGGAAATTATATTTTGATCTACTCTTCTATCGCAATTTTCAAAATTGTGTAATTCGATAAATTTATTATATCGAAATATAATATTTATTTTTGCGAATTAAATAACAATTCTCGATCCCTTAATCGAACGTCTCCTCCTAATTATTTGAATTATAAGCATTTTAAATAAAGAGAGAGAGAGAGAGAGAGAGAAAGAGTACGTCAAGAATAAGCGCGAGGATCTATTTTTCGTGATAAATAATATTTTATTTAAAATTCAATTCTTTTTTGACCGATAAAATAAATAATCGATTGGCGTAAAATATTCGATCGATATGAGAATAACGAATCGTAAAATTAACGCAATGTTAACGATTTCACACAGATTTGTCGCGATTAAGAAAGAAGGGAAAGGGGAGAGCGAGCCATATAGGTCGAATCGTGGCCATATAGTCGATACAACCGATACATGCGTGCCATTGGCTGTGATCGTGTTTCGATTCATATACGCGATCCATAAATTGAAAAACAAAGCGGAGGAGGTTTCGTTCGTTCGTCTCGCGACGATGTTTGGACGTCAAACAAGCGGGGGTACCATTTTGCAGCGAACAACACCGTATCGAGTGCCATTATCGACTTGACGTCGGTAAACAAGCGGCTCGCTTTTTTTCCCTTTCCTCCCCCCTCCCCTGGACTTGATCCCAGTCAACCGAGCTACTCTACGAATAGTTTTTAATAAATCGTGCCGCAGCGATATCGAACCTTTGCAAATCGAATCAAATCGTATCAGAATCATAAATTATTATATTTCAATTAATTTTCCATTATTTTTCTCTCGTCTGTACTTAACATCATATCATATTACGTCCTGATATTTTTTTCGATATTATCGCGAGAAATATTTCGAATAAAAATACAATTTCTGCAAAAATACAATTGAATACATTTTTCAATCCGCCGATAGATGGCACCTCGATCTTCTCTAATTGAAAAAGCGTCAAAAAAATTATCAGAATATTTCAATTCGAATTCGAAACTTATACAGATAATATGATATTAGGCTGTGTTCAAATCGCGTCATTTTTCCACCACGTTGCGTCACACAGTTGTGTTTATGCCGCGCAGGTTTCCCGTTGGGGGGTCGGCAAACAAACGTGGACGCCAAACACAGCCGTAATAAACTTTTCACGAAAATCGACGTTTCCAACTCGTTCCACTCGTTCCCCCGGGCAACGATTATTATTTGTCCATCAATTTTCCATTCACTTCCATTCGTAGGCGGCAACCTGCGGTTCACCTTGCGATCGGGACGCGAGCAGAAAGCGAACTCTCCTCCGAGAAATCGAATATCCGAGGGCTTTCAATATGTGGCGGCCGTGTGCGATCGTACGTGGCAGATCTGCGCCAGACACGTCTGCCTCGTGGCTCACTTCCATGTGGAAACATTATTATTCCACAATTGTCGCGGACGGATACCTTAAATCTCGCGTGTCAAACATACGGTTTTCACCGCGACCGATGAAAAGCGGGCGTCTTTTATCGCCCCTCCGAAAGGACAAATTCGAAGAATTTTAAAGTTTGTCGAGATTTCCAATATAATTCAGAAATTTGTAAAATTTTAATCACTTTCATTTCTGATTTTTAATTATTTAACATTTAATTAATTTGACGGCCACGCACGCAGATGTATATTTTAGTAATGCGAGTCGCTGATATAATAAGCAAGAATAATCTCCTGCATCATTTGTTTCCATCGTTGAGGCCCTCGCTCGTCACTTTACATGAATAATTTGAACGCTTTTGCCGAGTAACGAGTGGTACAACTAATTTCTGTCCCAAAATTCTAAAAGAAAAATGGAAGAGTTATATCTTAATGATTCATATAATAACAACTTTTTCTTTAAATTGTCCTGACCAATCTCACTTTGTATAGAATGCTTTAAAGTTTTACATTCCAAGTAATTTTCTTAATAAACCATTTTTGCATCACCCTGTAGAATATCTTTCCAAATACCTACGAAGATCCTTTGTAACTAGCAAAATATAGATTAGATAAATTGGATTCTCAAAACAATGGTTAAGTTTGTCCACAAGTATAAATACGAGAACGAATTCAAATTTCTAAAATTCGAGGATCCAATGTTCCACGTGTCACTAATTTACCTTGTTAAATCTTTATTGAACTAGCCCCAGCCAAGGGTTGTCAAATCAAAAGTACAGTGTATATATATATTTCGACCTGGAGTCGGATTCTTGTTTTAACGATCAGCGAGAAAGAAGTTCGAGAGCGAAGTTCGAAAGAAAAGCTCAAGCTTTCGAAATCCAGGCCCTGTGAAAAGGTCAAGTGTATATTCGCGGGTGAGACGACGTGCAAGGTCGCGGCGCGAAATTCAAACGTAGCCTCATCCACTTGTATATTCGATGACCGAGTTTCCGAGTGTCGAGATTATCGGCAACTGTGTCTTCCGTTTCCTTTGCACCGTCGGATCGACACCGATGCACAACTCGTCAGGCCATTCGAGAGGGGAAAAAAGCGATAATCCGTGAACCGTGAATCGTTTAAACGAAGAATCTTCTCGAGGATATCAGTGACCGATTTTTTCCCCGCGATGGAAATGAAGGAACGATGAGTTTCGATAATTCTTTTAAAAGATAGCGGCGAATATTTTTAATTTTTAATTATTCTTTCTTCGTTTCGAGTAAATTCGAATTACGATAAATTGTAACGGCTTATACGAAAGGCTGAGGAATGGATTTTGAAACGTATGATCGATAATTCGAAAAAATTGGTAAGATTGTTGGAAAAATTAATAAAAGGATACGTTTGATTCGTGATATTCTCGAGAATTAATTTTGAAATGATAATGATTAAATATATTCTGTTATATTTTCGAATGATAAAAGAAGAAAGAACGTAATAATGAACTAACAACCAAATTCATTAATTTCTAGGTTAAAATTTCCTTTTTCCTTCTTTTCTAACAACAACAATTTTAACAATGATACATTACAAAAAGCTAAGTGACGAATTTTGAAATATATAATTAATTCAAGATAATTGAAACAACGAAATTCTCGAGGATTACTTTCGAGAGACAATGATTACTTTCACTCTCGAAGAGCAATTTGAAAGAATTTCACTCCCAAATTACATCCTGTTATATTTTCTTTGAATGGTACAAGAAGAAACTATCATCCTCTGAGCATAATGAGCATAATTTTTATCAATTAACGAGCGAACTAACTAAATTTCTAGGTTACAAAATTCTCTTAAACGGAGAAACAATCAACCTTGGAAAAATAAAATTTTCCCTTTGACGAGTTTCTCTTTCACGAAAACACGTTTTTATTTCTCCCTATCGAGTCCAGTGGCCGCCATTTCCGCGTAATTGGCATCGAGCAGAGCGCAGTATCAACATTTTACCGACGTTTTAATCGAAACTCGCGATACCGGAAACTTTGGTTGGCGCCATTTTCCACGGAAACTATTTCGACTCGAAATAACGTATTACAGCTTTATCATCGGGAAGAGGCTCATCGAGAGATTATTCTTGGATCAAAGGAGCGGGAAATGCAGTTTCCGAATAGGAACGGCCCTTGAACTCATCGTAGATAAAATCGACGACCATCTGCTGGTTACTCGACCAAGCGACGCGGTATTCTCAACCACCCTTTAATTAGTCGCTCTTATAGAGTACACTCGACTAATTATAATCGAGTATAATTAACATGAAAAAAAAAAGGGAAAAGTGTGTGAAAATGCATATCGAAGGGATTTCGTCTCAATTTCGTCTCGTAACCATTAATTGTAACATTGTTTCGCCAATATTTCATCGATTCTTTTTTTTTTTAATAAATGATACTTTATTATTTACTTTTCCTCCTTCTTTCTAAAACTTGAAAAAAAAAAACACGAAGTGTTTCCATTTTCTTCAAAATACATTAAACATCTTTTCCCCTCCCCCTCTTCATTCAGAAATTCGAATTTCACTCTCCAGGCCAATCTTCACCCTCCAGACAGATAAAATTACGTTGATCGAGCAAAAATCTTCCTCCTTATTAAATTAAATCGCCATTAAGCGCGTTCCTTTCCTACACAACCTCAACTCGAACGAGCGCTCGTATAAACACACGTATTATATGTACACGCTACGTATTTGTAATTCTCCCCCTCCTCCTCCTCCTGTCCTCTCGTCGCCTTTCGCGTTAACCGCGCAGCTGGTTCGAAAAGGAGCCGCGAGCGTACACGGCCTCGGCGCATGCTTGACCTCTGGTACGCGGCTGGATAATTTGTAACGCGGTTTTGCCGGTCGGCCTCGGCAAAAAGCAACCCCGAGAGAGGCGAGACCGCCTTTTTCCCAACGTTCGACCGGCCATACCGCTTAGGAAAACCACTACGGCAGGTTGTGCGCGCCAACCACCGTGCCCGCTCGCTTGCATAGGCTGCGGCTTTATCGCCGTGTCCACTCTCGGCCTTGCAGCTGTCTGTTTATCGTTGCCTCGAAGGGGACACGCACACGCTTTCACAGTGGAACTTTTCGCCGTCGGAACCGGTTCACCGGGTAGAGGTCCCTTTCTGGCTGGTCTACGTTATCAGAGAGAGGGGAAGAAAGAGTGGAGATCAATGGATCTAACTATGACGCTATTTCGATTTTTATCTGAGCGTTGAAGCGGGGAAAAAAGAGAGTGGTGACGTTGAGAAGTGATTTTGTAATCGAATTTTTATAAATATCGATATATGGGAAAATATATAAAATTAAATTAGGTTTCTATATATTTTATATAATGTAAAGTTGTATATAAAAACTATAAATTTTCATACGAAATGTGCGAGAAGAAATTAAAAATTTTTGTCAAAAATCTATTTAGAATATAGAGGAAATCATACCTTTAAAATCGCTTTTTGTTTTATCCCGATATCTCGATCCGTTGCCAAGATATAAAGACTCAAAGTGTCCGTTAAAACGGTGCAG
>NW_006263577.1:196833-200320 GCF_000469605.1 Apis dorsata
ATTATGAATGGGAGCGCGACCTTTATTTTTCTTGGAAATGCGTACTACGTTTTTTTCCAGGAATCGCGTCTGTCGCTTGTCTGGAGTTTGGGATAGGTCAGTGAGACGAGATGCGAGCGAGAGGTCCGAGTAAGCGACGAGCACAGAGATAGTAAACGAACTAAAAATTACCCTTTTCTTTGCACGACGATATCTCGGGAACCGGAAGTCGTATCGGGATAAATGAAAAAGCGTTTCAAAGAGTAAGGTTCCACGCTTCTAACGATCGTTCACTCGTTGACCGGAAGTCGCTATTCCCGGAGTTAGAGCGATTCAAAGTTTTTCTAATTTTAATAGAGTTTAATCGGATTCAAGGCAAACGATTAAAAATTCCCTTTTCTTTGCACGATGATATCTCGAGAACCGAAAGTCGTATCGGGATAAATGAAAAAGCGTTTCAAAGAGTAAGGTTCCACGCTTCTAACGATCGTTCACTCGTTGACCGGAAGTCGCTATTCTCGGAGTTATAGCGATTCAAAGTTCTTCTAATTTTAATAGAGTTTAATCGGATTCAAGGCAAACGGATTAAAAGTTCTCTTTTCTTTGCACGATGATATCTCGGGAACCGAAAGTCGTATCGGGATAAATAAAAAGGCGTTTTAAAGAGTAAAGTTTAACGCTTTTGATGATCTTTCATCCATTAATCAGGAATTATTATCTTCAAAATTATAGCGGTTTAAATTTTTTCTAATTTTAATAGAGTTTAATCGAGTTTCAAACTAAATTACATGAATGATATATGTTCAATATGTTCATATGTTATGAAAGAATATTGCTTACAACGATTTAACTAATGATATATATTATGGAGACTGGATTAAAATTGCAGAAGAATTTCTTTGATACAATAAATATTTACAAAAGTGTAGGAAACGAGCATTCAGATATAAGAATTTAGAGTAGAGAATTATTACCGAGCTGTAAAAAAAAACCTTCCGAAGATTTAATTTAATCCCATGTTCACAATAGTGGCAGGCATAAAAAATGCTGACAACGGCACAGTGAGAGAAATTCGTGGCTTGTATTACGACAAAAGGAAGCGTTCCCTGGGTGGGCTATAAGCAACGAGATATGTGAAGGAACCAATTTACTGCTCAACCTGCCCTGTGAAACCGCAACCCAGTTCGAGCGTATATTTCACTTTCATGAAAAGTAAATTTAGCGCTAGATTATTTCAATTTCGTCCAATCTTGTTGCTTGATTGCGCTTTATTGATTCCACAGGATTCCATTAGAAAACGTAAAATACTCGATTTAAAAACTCGTACTCGTAGAAGCAGGATTAAATAATAACCCTATATAACAATTTAAAAAATATAAATTAGAATTAAAAGAATAAAATATTTCAAAATAAGGAATCTCTCGCAATATTGTATAAATTCATCGATTTTTTCAAGTTACAAATTGCTTCAACCAGATGTATAACAAAGCAAATAAATTGAACGTTCAGATTGAAAATTATCAATTGAATCATAAAGATAAGAAATGAATGGACAATTTTTACTTAAAAAATAATTGAATATAAAATCTTAACAAGTTGACAGATTATTCTGCGCGAAAATTAAAGAATTCGAGAATCGTGAAATTCATCGAATTCGATTCGCGAACGCGTGCGTGTGAACCGGTCGGGCGCGTTGCAGTCAATTTTCGCCGACAAAAGCGTGCTGCCGTCAACGTTTCAACCTGTAGACAAATACGTCGGAATACGTCTTCCTCGCGTGTCGCTTTAACAAGGATTTCGATTTCCTCGAAATTTTATTTTCCAAGTTTGCCGGAATGCTCCATTTCCGCCGTGACACCCGCGAACTTTCACATGCCCTTGTCATGCAATGCCGCTCAACCCCTCTTCCGGAAGTTATTCACGCGATCTCGAAGATCGTCTGAGAATATGAGTCTCGAGGGAACACGCCTCTAATTTGCAGGCTCGAAATAGCGGCTTTCTTCGAATCCTGCTTCGCACGAATTTCACTTTGAAACTCGAAACAAACAATTTTTTTCTGTTTTATTTTTCCAATTGGAAGATTAATATATATATATATCTTTTTTTTCTTTTTATTTGGATTTAATTAAGATCAAGTGGGAATAAATTACTTTTGATAAAATAGAAATTTTGATATTTCAATTATTTAATTTAATAGATATTTTATTTTCCAGGCGAAACAAATGGCAATTGTATCGTTATAACTAACAATTGTGAAACAATTATCATTTGATTTACAATTAGTAGTTGAGCAATATAAAATTGAATTGGAAAAGGTTAAGAGCTTAACGAGCAGAAAAAAATTTAAAAGTTTCATTCTATTTCTAATACACGCGTGATAAATCTAAATCTGGTTCTAGAAAGTAAATCCATAGATTAGATTAGTAGTTCCAAGAGATTAGATTCCAAGTAAGTGACGTGTCAGACTAAAAATTCAATGATGATCGATAAACCGTTTAATTAACGATTTTAATTACGAGTCTATCAATTGTTAACGAAAGATACTTCAAGAAATTGGCTGATACGGTGAAAAGTTAGAAATTTACTTAGAATCCAGATTATCATCCGATTACCAATCAAGTAGAACCAATTAGAGTAGAAGTTAGAATTTTGCTGATTGCTAAACTCGTATAAACTTTGATAATTAATTGTTCTGTTTCTCGTTTGTTTCAGGTAATGAAAACCAGTATATATCCATCTTCTTCCATCTTATTCTTGATCGAGTTTCGAAAACAATATTCCTATCATAATCCTTCTACTATACTTCTACTAAAAAGTAAGTCAATCTTTTACGAATAATTATACACATACTCGTACATACAATCCATAATATAAATTTAACAAGAAATCTTTCAAAATTCTAATTACCAACAAAACAAAATTTTCCAAAATCAACTAAAAAATATCTCGCAATTTTATCCTCTACTCCAACATTTATCACCATATTATACAAACTAATGAATACATCGACTATATCAAAACTCGAAATATCGAAATCCAACCAGATTATTTTTCGCCCCGACAAAGTATCTCCATCCATCCATCGGCGTGTGCGAGACACGCGAGAAACCAAACGAACCTATTTCTGTCTGAAAGCGAAACCTTTTTACTCGAAGCGAGCCATCACCACCACCACCATCACCACCTTATCCACGGCCAACGTTCCTCGTGACTTGGGCGCGAGGTTCGGCCGGGACGATATTGAAATTATGCGCGCAATGCCCGAGGCGGCACGGCACAAAAGGCCCCAGCTGCTCGAGCATAAATCGGCCGGACGAAATTCCTCGAGGCCGCGCCGCCCGATACACGCCTCCAAGTCGTGGAAACCCGAGGATTCCGGCTTCCATCGAGATCGCGAACGGTGGAAGCCCTTCGACGAATCGAGATTACGAATTTATGGAGGTACCCTCTTAAAGCGTCCATCCCCTCTCTCTCTCTCTCTCTCTCTCTCTCTCTCTCTCTCTCTCTC
>NW_006263577.1:200747-203772 GCF_000469605.1 Apis dorsata
AGCTGTTTCACGGTGCCATTTGGCGAAACAGCTGCCGAAGATTCCCGATTCGACATCTGCTGACCGCTGCCGCCGCTTCGAGAAGCGTAGAACAATGGCAGCCGCCCTCTTCGATTGTAATACTTTTTTTCCTTCGCTGACCCAATGGCGGAGAAAATTGGGACCCTTGAGCGGTGAATGGCGCCGTTTCGTGCGCGGTATCGCACCTCTATGCTCGACACCCATTGTCGATCGGGGATAGGCTGATGGACGGATGTCTGCAATTTCGTTCCTTGTTCGCTGCTCGATACATCACATTTTAACGAACAGCGACGACACGTTTTTTGCTATCGTTTTTGTTTTCTTGTCTCTCAGTTTCAGGGCAAGTGCGATGCAATGGTTTCTCTGGGTTTAGTTTAAGGATAATTTGTCGATCAAAAAATTTTCTTATTTTCTTTTTACTTTATCAATTGAAAATTGTTGTGTTTACTCGAGTTATTAAATTCATATATCAAATTGGTTATATATATTGATTAAAGAGAAAAATCGAATGTGCTTCATTTGAAATCGTGAATGTTATTAATCAGTTTAAATTGAAAATGGTAATATTTATTTATTTACGAATCATTAAATTCTCATAATTTCCCAAATTTATTGCCGTATTATTTATCATTCATCGAGCACTTTTCTTGAACGAACGTGTATCTTGAAAATCGTAATATTTGTCAAATTTTCCAAAATTTATCTTCTATTACCTATATTCTATTATTTATATATCTATCTGAAATCCTCGTGCTCAACTCTGTTTATAACTCGAGCAAAGTTATCTCAACAAAAATAAATTACTTTATCATTGGTATCGTTGTGTCCCATTTATAGAGCTAAACCTTAAAGTAACCTTATCATCGAGCCACAAATCTGTCAAATTCGTAGATCACGTGTAATAATTCTTCAACTTTAATTTATACAATTCAGATCATCAGAAGCATTAATTTTTTTACTTTAGATTTGTCTTTTCGATCGCTATTCGATTATTCTTCCTGTTCTGAATTGATTCAGAAGCTACTTGCCAAGTTCCTTTAAATTCTTAATTATTATAAATTATTATTAATTGTATATTGATTCGATTTCCTATTATTTATTTACTGATTTTTCATATCCTTTTATTTTATTCAATGATCTATCTTACCCACGATTCGACTTCCTATTTTATTTTTCATATTCTTGATTCACAGTTCGAGTTTCGATATCCCACTCATCTTATTCTATTTACACGCTGGAATATTTCGAGGGATATCCGATGGTTAACCCGTGAACAATTGCCCCGGTTAACGTTCGTGGCCACGATAAGTCGCGGAGAGTAAATGCTGCCCCTCACCGATATAAAGTGAAATAAGACTGGGAGATTTTGATAGACTATCTCCATTGCCCGGTGATTTATACGCGCACGCCTCTGGTTCACGGTTCAAATTAGTTATTCGCCCCTTCCACCCCTGGATTACCCATCGTCCGTGAAATATGAAGAGAAAATGAAGCCGATTTTGGTGAACACCAATAATATCGTAATCAATACGTAATTAATCGAATGCTTCTTAATAATTTTGCGAGATTCCTTTCCGTTCCATGAAGTTTCCATGGATTATGGATATACGTGGAAAAAAGTATAGCGTTGATATGAAACGAAATGAGTTATACTTCGATCATACAATCGTATGATAGATCGAAGGAAAGATGAATTTCAAACATTTGGATGGAATTCTCATTTTCAGATTTTTAAACCTAAATGTGAAAGAAAATTAAAAAAAAAAAAAAGTTAATCAATGCGTGTAAAGAAACGAGAGTCTGATTTTATAAATAATTTTATGAATAAAAAAATCTTTTAAATTTTATAAATTTTATAAATTATATAAATTTATATTACAATTAAAAAATAATCATATCAAAAAATTTTTAAAAGGTGCGAAAAGATAATGATGTGTGGATTTGAATAATTTTCCATGAACCCGTTGGTGAGAATCATAATCGTATCGAACGGTAATTACATATATCAAATGTTAATGATATTCGCATATTCAATTATATATATTATAATTCAAATACATTCGTTTTAGAGCGATATCACAACATCGAATATTCGGAGTATAACAATTGTTGCACAGATACAAACTCTACAAGTGTATTATATATATATATCATTGGACATAGATTCATTCTATACGTCCAACTCTATATTCCCCAATGGCACCGCGTGGCATTCATAAATTATAAATGACTATCAAGGTAAACTAGTTATATCGCTTCTGGTTGGTAATTTGACGTGAATCGGAATTATATATTTCAAATAACCCTTCATATTTCCGTGATATCCGTGTTATCTTCAATTTTTATCTTTAAATATCAATGATTATCAATATTGTCATCGTCAAAACTGTTTTACAACCGCGAATAAAATATCGAGAAATTAATTGAAGGCAATTTAAAAAAGAATTAAATGAAGCATTATAAAATAATTTCCACTATTTAATCTCTTGAAAATTATTACTAAACCCAAAGATATCTAAATTAAAAATAAAAACGAATAAATCTAAAGTCACGAGTTAATTTTTAATGTTCCTTAAATATCAGATATTTAAATTTAAGATAAGACTGAAGCTCAAGCAATGGGGTTATAAATGAAATTAGAACTGACAATAATATTCTTCATATTTCCTAAATTTTTTATCTATATAAAACAGATTTCGAATCGAAAGATTCCAATCTCCATCACGATAAATCGATAAATCCACAAAGAGAGAGTAAGAAAGAGAGAGAGAGATCGACGTCTCTCGCAACGCCGAGTCCAAAGATTGAAAGATCGGGATCCATAACTAAACTCGAACGTCTTCTTCTTCTTCTTCTTCCAATCGATATTTCGATTACATAACCTTATCTGGCATCACGTTCGAAACCTATTCTCGGATCGATTGGACCGGTCCAGCCTGAAGAGAACGAAGCCTGGCCCGCCGATGGAAAGCCAAGCGAAACCTTAGACCCGCTACGTCACCGG
>NW_006263577.1:204084-208510 GCF_000469605.1 Apis dorsata
TATTGAATTGGAAGGAAGCCGGGATCCCTTCCGCGCGCCAAGATAGAGTTACTCCTCTCGACGACGTAGACGACGTAACAGCGCGACGATAATAAACCGACATGAATTATTCATTATCCGGTGTCTCGAGGTGTCTCGCGGTTGGGCGCGAGGTCAACGTTGGATCGTGTTCAAAAATTCATAAACCGATCTCTGGTTTATCTATAGGAATCTGTAAGCCGGAACATTGGACTTGATGAACTATTGTGTTTAAAAAGAGAACGATTTTTGGTCGACCAGGTCCTCGGGGGAGACACGATTTCTTTGAAAATAAAATAATAATAATTGGAGAAGGATTTAATAATAAAAATTTGGAGTAAATTCTAGATTGATTAATTTTAAGTGTTACGTTTGTTTGGAAAGGTGTAGTAATTCGAGCATTTGAACAATGAAAATATATACAGATAAATGATTAAAGAAGTGCATAGATGAACGAGTATATAAATATATTAGTCATAAGGGTGAAAGTAATACAAGAATTTTACCGATAAGCAAATCGTTTTTATACATATCTTAATAACCCTTATTGGTTTCTATATCGATCCTTTAACAAGTAATAAAAATGACAATATTCATAGGCAATCTTTAGCGACAAAATAAATCTTTTATCCGCGAGAGTACCGCTATACAAAAGCAGCCAACTTACCAACTCAAACAAATCAATAAAACAAAAATACAATAGAGACTCTTGCCTAAGAATACAATAATACATTTCATTCTCGAGCGGCCACAATATACCGTGTCATTCGTATCATCAAACCTAGCTCGTCCGCGATTCGCCTCTTACACTCACGCCGGTTACACGCCGCCGCTGTCACGACGAGGATACCCCGTCTGTTTGCTTTATCCGTGACCCTGGTGGCAGGCTAACAAGACCCCGGGGCCCGTGCTACAAGACGTCGACGATTCTGCGGACTTCGATTCGCCCAGTCATTACAACTATTACAACGGGACCTTTAATTCGACCCCTTCGATTAACGACTTCATCTCGCAGCGAGAACGTTTGAGTCGCGAACGTTATACGTCGTTGTCGAGCGTCGCGTGTATTTTATCGCGTGTGTGCTCGCCTCTCCTTTTTTTTTCACGAATCTTCTCTCCATCCGTCCGCGGGGAAGAGAGAAGAATGTTATTTTCGCGAGAGAAATTTTCGCGTATCGATGAAAGGCGATGGAATTTATCGAGCCGTTTGATTTATTTTATGAACAAACGTTCACGAGATGTCGAGATGTCGGGCCCGGGTTTTTGTCACGGGGATGGCAGCGAGTAACTCAGGTTTTTGCGGTGTACGCGCGATGCCGCGGCGATAAATTGTTGGAGGAGGAGGAGCGGTAGGAGGGGAGGTTTTGAAAATGCTTAGAAATTTTCGTCGAAGGTTGCGAGCGTCGAAGATGCAAGGAGCAGTTTTGATTTAAAAGAATCGTGCTTTTCGCGTTTCGACGGGTTTAGGAGATTGCGATCGTGAAATATTTCGTGGAAGGTGGATAATGTTAAATGTCGATTCTCTTCCGCTTTATTTAAATATCGAAATATATTTTTTTAAGGATAAATGTTGCTTGCGAATTCATAATAATATTGCATCACTTTATTCCACTTTATGTAACCGATGCATTGAATATATTTGTTATACGGAAAATCCATATTGAATTGTAACAAATTCAGGCATTAATTGAAAACAAAATGAAGAAGAAAAAAGAAGAGAAAAGAATAAATTACATCATCTCAATACAAATACACGCGATAATTACGAGAGACGTAACTTACCACAAATTGGATGAGCGATAGATCGAAACAGTACTCACTTCCTACTCTCTCCAACGATAAAAAGAATAAAAGTAAATCGATCGTATTAAAACAAACAAAAAAAGAAAAAGAAAAAAAATTAACCGTATCCGTTAAAATATCTCGAAACCGATAAATCATGCTTTCCGATATAAATGTTACGCGGTCGAGTTATCCCCGAGAAGGCTCGAGTTCACAATGAAAAATTGCTCGTTCTTAATTCCCGCCGACATTTAAAGGAACGCACTTAATTTTTCGTAATGGCCAATCGTAGTTATTTATACGCGCATTTATGTATGAATCGTCCACGATGGAAAGAATATCATAAACGAGGATCGTGCAAGAAAGAATCTGCAATTCCACCAAATTTTCCTTCATTTCCAACTTTTCTATTCTTGCTGTTCTTCCCTGCTGATCGATAGTTAATGTAAACGCGGCGTAACGAATGAAACTTGCCTGGTGAATGGTTGAACAGCGCGCTATCTGCCGGTGTAATTAAGCATTTTGGCGTGAGCTTGACAAGACGCGAGGAAACTTGTTAAGAGTCGATGCTTGAAAGATCGTGATTCAGCGACACGTTCCTTGTAGCTGTTGACTAAAAATAAATAGTTGTTTGGAAATTAGTTGGGGAGAAGGTTGGTTCGTTAACGAAGAGCTTTTCTGGGTAAATTTGATTAGAGTGGTCGAGAGTGGAAGTGTTTTATTTTTGGAATAACAGTGAGAAAAGATAGTGTCGATTCAATTATTTTTTGTTTTTTTTTAATTTAATTTAATATTTGTTGGTAATTTTTATTTGAAAAAAGTATACGAATTTTGTTTGAAGATAACGAAGAAGAAATAATGTGAGTATAAAATATTATTATGATTTATTTTTGACGATTCGTTATACGAGACTATTTCGAGGTTATGGACGAATAATGAAATGTAATGTATACATTTTATCGTATAATTTTAATCATATAGATTGAAACTTTTAACGTATGTATACCTGTATATGATATTTATCGCGAATTTATAGTAGCGTTATATGAAACTCCTTTTAAAGATATTGCGTATAATAAAATATCGTGTATCTTTCAAGGTTAGGTTGATGTATTATGACACTATAAAAAAAGTTTATTAACTTATTCTGGAAAGAGATCGTACATTTTCTCGAGTGTTTTTATTATAAAAATATTATCTTTATTTACTTCAGAATTTATCAATAATTACAACTCCAGATTAATATTTTTCCAATTGAACTCTACTGTCCAAAATAAAGCAAAAATATCAATCCATAGTAAATAAGAATTGAAACAATTGAAACTTCGGCAATAATTACAATTCCAAACCATATTTAATATAATATTTTTCCATCCATGCTATTTATCCAATTTCATCACTCAATTAAAAACTCAATATCAACGAATAAAATTCTAATCCACAATTACCAACGATCAAAATTCTCAACAAAACAAACTATATTTCTTATGCTTCCTTTTTTATTCAACTACTTCAACCATTATACCGTTACTTTTTATCCCTGTTCGATATTCATTTTTCTCGTGTCGTTGATCGTCTTTCTAAGGAGGAGACGCCACCATTCGGTTAAAAGCAAGATTCGATATCGAAGGTGCCGTTTAGTAATCAAAGAACGGTACTCTGGCTCGAGGTTCAAGGGTCGACGGGATTGCGGGATGGCGAAGAAAAAGGGAGCGAATGTGTAATTATCAGGATCGAGAGAACGTGGATAATGAATGTCGATCGGATCGCGGTGTTGAGCGCAGCTTTCGCGGTTTGTCACGCGATCGGATCGAAAATTTTCAACGGTATGCAAAACACGGTATACCACTTTCGTCTCCTGCTTAATGGGACGCGATTGTGTACGTATTCATACGTATGTATACTCTCGAGGATGTATGTTGTATACGTAATTTAGGTCCACGAAGAATTTATTTATTCTTGATCTCCATCTCGTGTGTTTTGATACCTTTTTTTACCTTTTGGTATTTTATCAATTTTATTTTTTTAGGACTGATCGTTTATTGAGAATCGTACTTATTTATATAGGTATCTGGTTTTAATCTGTAATTAATAGTGAATTATTTGTTGAGATATTGCTTGGAGGAGAATTAAATGAATTTTGGATTTACAATAAATGGACGTGTGGAGATTATATGAAGGTCGTATATGTTTCTTTAAATGGAATCTTGTGATTTTTTTTATTAAGATGTTAAGAAGCTATTAATTTAAGTTTTTAAGATATTTAAGGCATTATTGAGTTTGATTTTGCAGCACGAGAAAAAATATAAGATAATTTGCTTTTGTTTTTTTTAAGTTATATAAAATCAAAAATAAAATTTTAATGAAATAATATTTTAAAACAATTATTTAAATATGAATAGCTAAATAAATTTTTGTATAGGAAATAGTAGAGCCAATATTTTCACGAAGTAAACAATTTACGATTAATCGATATTTATATAAATTAAAATTAAATATTATTAATATTATATTTTTATTTATTCCTAAATAATTCGTGTTAAAAAATTTTTAAAAAAATATTCTATTTTAGATTTCCAATAAAAGCATGCTATTTGTAATTTTTTTTTTTTTTTTTTTTTTTTTT
>NW_006263577.1:208738-218827 GCF_000469605.1 Apis dorsata
TGAAATAGGATCCTAAGGGTAGAATTCAGGATTTTCAAGTTTGGGATAGAATTGAAATACACGAAAGAGCACTCCAATCTGTAGTATAATCAATGAAATAAATAGAAATGAATATTTGCTTGCGTGCATCGCGTATGAGTGCGTTATTTGTTATACCGTGCAATTGATCGTGCGCACTAAAGCTTTCATCATATACATCGCATATAAAATCTTCAATCTTGAAATGATAACAAAGATTTCAATATTTAATTGTCATTTAAATCCTCCATATTTTATTCTATTTCTTTCTCTCTTTGTTTATATTATTTTCGTTCAATTTATTAATATCTTCAATCAAATATTTTCCTCTTTTTCTCTTTATAAAAATAAAGCGTGGTAACCCAGAAATAAGTAAAGGAAATAAAATTTAAAAAAAAAAAAATATGCGTTTTATGATATATAATATATAATACGATTCATGTTTTATTAAAATTAAGAAAAATAATACGAATCGTTTATAAATCACAATAGCAAATAAATATTTCATATAAATACGAATCTATCAATAAATATCTTACGTGCCATCCACGCTTTTGAAATCAGTTTGCATATTTTTTTACATGATTAAAATTCTTCTATTCGAACCACAACATACTCATCGTACATTATAAAATTGTTTTCGCGATTCAATAAGTTATCTAACTCTTTACTCTCATGATATTTTTCCAATTTAAATTACATTTTTATTAAATTATTATATTTAATTGACAATTTTTTTTCAAAAAACTTTTATGAAAAATTTCATTTCGAGATTTTTCAACCTTCATTCATTTCAATTTTGTTATCGCTCTCTCCTTCTCACTCTTCCCTTTTTGTACCAATTTTTAATTAAAAATTTTTTAAAAAATTTTAATCAAATATTTCATCGATTTTTCCCCCAAAACACTTTTCATTTTAATTAACATCGTAATATTTCACTATCATAAATTATTATATATATAAATCATCGCTACACTATTTATTTTTTACAATCCCTATAACGATATTCCACCCACGAATAAACCATCGCGGAACATTATCGTCCATTGATCCAATTCTGACGTGGATTTCTCCACGAATCCGCCCAAAGGGAAGAAAGTTTCTCATCGAGAGTATCCCCCTCGAAAACTACTCGTTTGTCGATCCCCATCTTCCTTATTTTCTCCCCCCTTCTCTCTCCCTCCCCTTATATGCCTCTCACATCACAGACGTAATAACTCTTTGCCGGGACAGATCGAGGAAAACAAACACGCGGGATCTCGGTGTTTAAAATTTTCTACTCGTGACGTCTTCATTTCGCGTGCGCCGCCACCGCAGAAATAAATTGTTCGCCCGTGGCCTGTCGGGATCGACGAGTCGCGTGTTCATCGATTACCATCGACTTTGCATGGGAACATTACTTGAGGAAGCGGAGAAAGCGCTCGTAGGCGTTCTTCTCCCTCCAACGATTTCTAAAATATCCATTCTTTTCCGACCAACCTCTTTTCGGCCCTGTTTACCTTTTTAAACGGTAATTGCACGCTAGCGTGGGTAATCGGCTTTTATCGTGGAAGGACACTCTGTTATTTCCCCCCCCTTGAAATTTCTTCTCTCGTGCAGGAGGTTTCGTGGTCGGATAATAACGGTGTATATTTTTTTTTCTTCTTTTCGGAGATAATAAAGTGGAAAAAGTCGTGGTCGCGATGTGTACGTGCGAATTTTTGAAGTTTTTCGGGTTGCTTTTTTTTTTTTTTTTTTTTGCATTCTTCTCAATCGTAACATTATGCAAAAAAGGTTGAAGATTCGGAAGATTTTCGGAAGAAAAGTGATGATTTTATTTTGTCGATGTAATAAACGAGAATTTGACGTATACAGAGATTATAAAAACATTGAACGATGGAATATATATATATTTGTTTTGGAATGATTAATTTGAATAATTATTCTTCGAGAGTATCAATCGAATATTAAAAGAAGAGATTCGTTATACAGAGATTTCTCTTTCTGTTTCCCTTTCTCTGAAACAATTTTATATTCACGATTACAGATTAAATACAAATATTCCATCCACGTATGCAAATATTAATTTATCTCGATCGTTATTACATTTTCACTCAACTTCCTCTTTCCCCCATTTAACTTTTCGAGGATGAAAATACTAAGTATTTTATTCGTGAAAAAGAAATAGAATTATTAAACGTATTCAAAATGAGCAAAAACTAAGAAAAAATTCTGCAATTTTATTCACACGCTGTTTCAATTTTCCATTTACTGTTGAGTTACTCAAACAGCCGAGCAGAGCGCCAACCGGAAACCGCGCCAAATTCAAACGACCGCAATAACTTCGCCTAGAATATCGCCTGGATGTAACTGAAATATCACTAGACACGTTCTTCGATTAATAATGTTCAAAAAAAAAAAAAAAAAAAAAAGAAAGGAAAGAAAAGAAAATGTGGATGGAAAAATTCTGAGAATAATCGGCTCTCTTGGCCGGCAGCCTGGGATGTCGAGTTATTCCCACTGGTTTCCAGCGGCCAATTATTATCTGCTGTGGGCCGGATGCCAGGCGAAAGAAAACCACTTACGTGACACGATAATAATAGGTCCTCTTGCACCGGATTACGCGGAGCTTTTGTTCATTAGCGTACCATTTTGATTTAATTGACACCTATGACCCGGCCGACGTCGGCCTCATAGGCGAGTAATGGATATCCTCGTCACTTTGTGGAGACCTGGCACACGGTGGTTCCACGCCAAAACCGATCAACCGGATGTGATTTCCCTTCCCAAAGCCAAAGTCGCGCTTTCGTTACTTTTTTATTATTATTTTCTTTTTTTTTTTTCGTTTCGTTTCTCTTCTTCCTTCTTTGATTTTCGCTTCGACACATCAAAGTCCAAAGGGTCGAGATAGGTGAGACTCGGCCAGGAGATTAGAAGTGATCGTTAAAAATGGTTACGTTCTTTATTTAATCGTCTCTAATATTCTTGAGAATGATAATAAAGAGGAGAGGGACGTTATTTTTTCTTCTTCTTCTTCTTTTTGTAAAGAATTCGTAAACAAAATGTAATCGATTCGTTATTCGTTAATGAATTCACGAGGTGTATATAAATGGAAATTGAATAAATTATAACGTAATCTGTACGTTGAATTTCAGTTAACGACATTAATTGATTAAATTTTTCAACGTGGCCGAAATTTAAATTTCGAATTAAGACATTACCAATAAAAAAAAAAAGAAGAAGAAGAAAAGAAAACGCTTAATCTTTCGACCATCGCGAATTTTTCGAAAAAAAATGCAACGAGAAAACGGATATCGTCGCATAACGCGAGCCATAATAATCTGCTGATAATACTTTCAGATAATGTAAATGGAGCGTTGAAATGGATTGGGTAGATGCGATCGGGCCCAATCGAGTATCGTAAAGATCCGGTGTAAATCATTTTAACACCGGCCCCATTAACCGGTGCCCAATTAAATAATAAAAATAATTAACCGCGAGAAAAATCACCAGGAGACACTTCGTTCGAGAGTTGATCGACGAGAGAAGAAAAAATAAAAGAAGAAGAAGAAGAAGAAGAAAAAAAAAATAAGAAAAAAAGATAAAAGAAGACGAAAAGAAGAGCGATGTCGTCGATACTCTCCTTCTCGAGAATCTCGTTTCGACACTCGGCCCAGTCCATTAACGAATTAATACAGGGAGAAATCTGGTAATATATTCATCGATCGCCGGTTCGATTTTCTTCGTCACCGGGGCTCGGATTTCTTTGTGCTCTCCTTTCATTCGGGGATCACGCGCCACTTCGGTTAATCACCGTAATCGTCTCGCGAGATTATTAATCTCTGTTCGATGGAAAAAGAGTGTTTGGGTATAAAAAAAAAGAAAAAAAAGACAATCAGCTTTCTCGGAGAGCGGAGAACGTTTCGCGCGGTATGTGAAAAATCGATCGATTTTTTGCCCCGTTGCACGCAAGATTGATCGTGATTTTATCGGTTGTACACCTGTTTTTCCCGTCTATCGTTTATGATGGAACATCGTCGATCCTCCGAATTAATAGAGAGACAAAATTTCGAATAATAATTTAGAATCGGAAGAAATCAATTTGGATACACGTGTGAAATGATTTAATTTTAATCGATCAATTTTTAACCTGTTGAACAACGAATATCATCAGTCTGGCGAGAAAAAGTTAAAAATGAAATTAACATGTTTCTATTTGTTCCTAATATTTTTTATCTTTAATCTATAATCTCCAGATGGAGAAAATATCTTCGAGAATTAGAGTCGAGAGTCGATATGAATTTTTATTATGTAAAAATCGATATGATGATTTATAAAATAGATTGGCTCTTCTTTGAAATTAAAATTCGAAAAATTTAAAATCTCTTATTAAACAAATATTGTCCTTTTATTTTACACTTTTATATTGGAATAATTTATATTCGATTCAATATTCTTTTTTTAAAAAAGACGAAACAAGAAGACGATATTCGATATTCGTCCAAAAATTCAATAATCATCGTCGAAAGTTTCTTATAACGTGATTTATTGATTTTTGCCATCGCGGTTTTTCCATAAAGATTAAATTTTATTTATTTGAGATTCGAGAATTATTCAAAATTGATTCTATACTCGATTGATTCGATATTCATCCGTTTTATTCTTCAGGAAATATAGAGATTCTTCATTTTAATTAATATTTCTGTCTTACCATCAGTCATTGAAAAATCTCGAGATATTTCAATTCGATATTTCGAATATTAATCAAATTAATAATAATACTAATTTATTCAATAATGTAATATTTGAACATCTAGCCTTTCGACATTCTAATATTTTTTTCCTTTCCTCTTCCTTTGCCCTCCTCTATATAATATAAAAAAATAATGAGGTAATTTTCGTTCCGCCGCTCGTGTGACGCAACACACCGTTCCTTTCGAGCCGAATTTTAACCGCTTTCACTCTTGTTCGAGATCGCGTCCCAATTTTTTTCTCCACGGTGAAACTCTAGAAATAATAATCAAGGTACACGTACAAAAATCGAGGGATCGTTTTAACGAGATAATATATATATGTTGCGTAACTCGACGATTCGAGTTCATTGGAAATTTGCAACATTTGTGGCGATAGAATATTTACGATTTATTTCAATGCGATATAAAATATATATATTTTTCTTTTTATTTTTCAATAGATTTATATTATTTCTTCTCCTTTTTTTTGGATTTCTCCGATATTTTTTAATCGAAATGAACTTCGATCTCGTCGCCATAACAGTTTCAACTTTGTTAAATCGATTACGGGGAAGCAAATGTCGCGTTGTCCATATTTTGTTACAATAATGACGATTGAATTTCGTGTTGTCTTGAGTAGATCATAGAAATCGTAGTGATTTTTATTAAATTTGATAAATGGGATTCAATGTTCCATAAATCTTCGAATAATTGAATGGATTTAAATTTAATTTTGCGGAGAGAGAAATTTTCTTATTACTACGAGAGTCTTGCAGTGAATAAAGATTCTAAAATACTCGAACCTGTTCTCCATAAAATTGTTTTTTTCCAAGTTTATGACATTGTTGCAGCGATATAACACAAGCATATACATATTTTTCCTAGATGCTGTCTAACAACTCACGAATTCTCGTCATAAATTCAAAAGCATTAAGAAAGGCGATAATACTTTCAGGCTACCCTCTATTTTGTATATTCTCAAAAAAAAAAAAAAATCCATTATCATTACTATTAACAATCGCGTGAGAAAATACCTAACAATTTAACAGCAATAACTTTTCCTTCTAGTAAAAACTTATATTATTTATTAATTTCTCATTGCACAAGAACCGTTCCAAGATTGATTCTCAATTATCTATATCAACAAATATGTGTTTTCGTAACACGACCAATTGGCAAATTAAAAAATTAAACGAAAAGATCGTATGAAAAATAATTAAAAATCAAGCGAAACTTAGAATAACGATATTCTCCATTCTCCAAGATGAATTAAATCGGAATTCTTCAGTGGCAGGTGAAATTTCGTGAACGAGAAATAGGGATAATTCGTTGAACACTGTCGCGATTCTTTTGTCTCGTTCACGAAATTGCTTTCGCTCGCGTGTGGAAACGTATGTGTGTCTAACAGAAAGGGGCGATTCATCTTCGAGTTGATGAGAAAACGTCGTTTTCCCGACGAGCTTATCTCTTAGCTGCCAGAACCAGTTTCGACGAATGAAATAACCCGGTAACAGGGATCCTTCAACCGTTGGAAATCGAGCAACAGTCCCTTATCCGAGTGTGGGGGGAACGAGTCAACTCTCTCGAACTCTGTTAATCTTCTTTGCATATCGAACGAGAATCGTTCGAACGTCGACCGCTACCGGTTGTACGGATGATATCGTGTTTATGCATAGATAATATGCCTCCACTTAACGTCGTCGACACGGAGGGAATAAGTCAATTAACGCGATTGCTTTATGAGGCTACTTAATAGCGTTGCTTGTCGAAAGCCGATCATATTCGTTTGTTTAATTTATTTGGCTCGGTAATAATAATAATTGGCTATCTTTGTGTCTGCACCGTTTATTCCAGAATTTTGTATCTAATCTATCTGGGCGATTTCTCCGCCAAAAATGTGCACAGTACTCGTGCAAGATTTTTTGTTTCTTATCATTGAGGAGTCTCGTGGGAAACAAATGATAAAAATGAAATATTACGATGCTATATTTCCACAGAAAGACGCTGTACAATAATTCCAATCATAGTATATCAGTATATGGCATTTTATGAAGAGCGATTATAGTCGTAATAACGAAAAGATCGAAACAAATCGACCGACTGTTTGAAAACATCCGACATCTTGTATAATTCTTTCTTAACAAGTTAACCCTTTGCACTCCAGCCCTATTTCGCCTATTTCGAACTAGCAATTCCAGACTCTCATAAGATTACGTAATACGTAAAGAGTTTAGAAATCTATATAGCAAAGGGTTAACTTTGCTCTCCAATGGTGACTTTCTGGCACCACTGGGGTTGTTATGGCAACTTGAACGGCGACAATATTTATTTATGTTTGATTTTTTTAAAATATCGCTTCATAAATAAGTTTCTAAGCTCTTTACGTAAGATAAGAAATTATTGTTGACTGGGCAGTGGAAAACAATAAATAAAAATATACGCGTTTAGCTGAATGAATATATTTGATTGTTGATTGCGCGTCTATCTATTTACACAACATTTGAAATACGTGCATCGAGGAGAAACAAATAGCTACCAACTATGAAATAGTAATGTTGCTGGCAACATTCAATAATGAAATCACATATAAAATTTCAATGAACTTCAAATTCTATAACAATTATCTTATGGTAATCTTATGAGAACGCTTGGATCCGAGTCTGTTGCTCGTTCGATCGAGCGAAACAGGCCTGGAGTGCAAAGGGTTAACAAACCGATCAACTTAATTATCTCGATAAGTTCATCCTCGAGTTTTGAATTTTGAACAATGAAGAGATTTTTTACAAAAACAACTGAAACAAAATCTTCGAACATCGCACGCCTCGTACATCGCCCACCCTTTCGAAACGTCACAGAAATTTCAAACGTCACGCGAGGCAAACGCGTGCCATTAAAGATTCGCACTCCCGAATGTTCGTCGAAGGGTTTCCCTTTCCAAAAACCGGCGAGGTTCGTATTTACATAAAGGCGATTAGCATGCAGCGATCGGGCCAATTGACGCGAGCGTGGCAAGCCCTAATAAACGGCCAAACTTGATCTAATTATCGAACCGTCGCGCGTCTATTGACGAAACGCACGTGCTGATTTCAATTCTCGAACGCGCGTAATTGCATCTATTTGCCGTTATGACCGATTGCCCCCGTTCTTGCCCCCTTCTTGTATTAAAAAAAATTATGACGCGCATATCCACGTCGATCGTAAATGTATGATCTCGAATCGTATTTTTCTTTTTTTATTCTTCTCTCTTTTTCTTTTTCTCTTTCTCCTTTATACGTTCCATATTCCGTTCGTGTGTCGCGATTGGTTTCATGCAAATGTTTGGCGAGAAAATTGACGTGGAAAATATTGACTGTGGCGGAGGAGGGATTTCGATGCGCGTTAGTTTTTTTTTTTTTTTTTTTTTTTTGAAATTGAACGACGAAATATCCGAGATTCCATGGATAGATAGATAGATAGATTTTCATTGAGGGGGGTAGTACTTTTTTTTACGATCGGCTCTGCGCCGATAAACGTCGTTTAATTTCGTTCCCTTTCGCGGGGAGAGGGGGTTCGTCGATTTATTTTCGGGGGGAAACGCGGGCTCGTCGCGATAATGATCGTAAATATTTGAAGGGAAATATTTCCTTGTCGAAATATTTAATATTTTTTTATATTTTGCGGGGGGATTGGGATTATCGATTGGGAATAGAAAATAATTAAAATCGGTGGGTTATTTGGTTGTCAGTGAGAATATTAATGGAAGATAATAGAATTAAAATATCGTGTTTCACTATAAACGAGAATAATCGATATAAGATATAAATTATCGTTTAAAAGTAGCTTAAAATATAGTTTAATATACGATATAAAATTAATGTTTTTTTTTGAAACAAGATTTTGCAATTTTTTTTTAAATTATTTATTTAAATTACTATTATTCGCTTATCAGTATTATAGATACTTATAATTTTTCAATTCAATCAATTTCTTCACAAGAACAAACAAGATCGTTTTATCGAACATCGTCATTATGAAATTCTATTATCGTATACATTTTTTTATAATATTATTACAATTCCAACAATTTTATATAGAAATCAAGGAAACATATAGAGATACATTCGATAATATACATCTGAAAAGTGTACATCGATAATTTTTCCACTATAAAATTTTCCACTATAAAATTTAAATGATTTCATCGTACGAATATCGATCATCAAAATTGAAACAAGATCTTTTCGACCAGCTCATTTATCTCATGAACGTTCGAAGAAAAAGATCCCTTTACAAAAAAGATTTTCCCCTGGAAAATCCGGGATTCGAGGATGAAAAACGAGGTGCGAGTAGCTCGAAATAGTTGAAGAATCGCTTGTTTCCGTAAAGAGCATCCTCCCCTCCCCCTTGAAATTTTAATAAATCCCGCGTAAGAGGCGTGGCCGAAGGGAAACCGTGTACAAACAAACAATCCCTTCCTTCGCATCCCCCTTTGAGAAAACGCTGTTATCGTCGGATTGGTGGAGTCCAGGGAACTGGGTTACCTTATTCCCAGGTAACGTGAACGTCTGGAAAGTTATCGTTCGCGGATCGTTCTTCAAAGAGCGCGAGGCGAACGATAACAGGGTGGACATCGGGTCTTGTTGGCGGCCTTTATGTATCATCATCCCCCCGTGATGCGCGGCCCCTAAGAGGCCCATTCTTGGTTGCATTACTTTTCGAAAGTGCGCCATTCCCGTGGGCGAGATGGCTCGTTTTCCACTCCTCCTCCTCCTCTTCCTCCGCCGCCGAGATGCTTATCGTTGTGTACGAGCCACCCTTATTATCCGGCTGGTTTATCGACTCGATGCTTATAAGGGCGTGAAGTCCGCTTTGGAACTCTCTCTGCCTCTGTGCACGGGTTAATGCTATCGTCGTTAACGGTGGACGTGTTTATGGATAGTACTGTGGACAGTACTGGATCCTGACGAAATGATTCTCTTGGTTTTGCTGTTTGCTGAGGGAGAGGGATTCAGAGGGAATTTTTCCACTTCTCTTGTTTCGGATAAACGTGGTATTTTTTGGATTTTGACTCGAATTGATTAGGAGTTTTATTCTTCTTGTGATTAAATTGTGTTTAATTGTGATCCCTGGAAAAATATTTCACACGTAATTTGAGCGATCAATATATATTTCGTAGATCATGTTTCTTTTTAATATTATGTATATCATATTTTATAATCGATCTTGAATGTATTTAATTTAATTTGTATTTCTTTTATAATTTTACAATACATCGTAAAGATTATTTATGATAGAATTTACCAGAATTTAAATTTAGAATAGATCAAAGATTCATATTCTCATACTCGTTAATTTTTGATACCAACTATCCTGGATATCC
>NW_006263577.1:218932-219203 GCF_000469605.1 Apis dorsata
GTACTAGATAGTCTGGATCTTGACAAAATGTTCTCTTGATTTTTAATATTATGTGTACCGTATCTTATAATCGATCTTGAATGAAATCTTTAATTATCCGAACCTCTATNAATTTTGTATTTCTTTTACAATTCTATAATACATCGTAAAATTATCTACAATTTTACAAAATTCACTCACTCAGAATTTAACCAGAATTTAAATCCAAAATAGATCAAAGATTCATATTCTCATACTCGTTAATTTTTGATACCAACTATCCTGGATATCC
>NW_006263577.1:219567-224055 GCF_000469605.1 Apis dorsata
GATTTTGTATTTCTTTTACAATTCTACAATACATCGTAGAAATTTTACAAAATTCACCAGAATGTAACCAGAATTTAACCAGAATTTAATCAGAATTTAACCAGAATTTAAATCCAAAATAGATCATATTCTCATACTCGTTAATTTATCGATACCAACTATCCTGATCCCAGAGATAAACCAGAGAAAAAATTCATATCCCCGTCATTAACATCCAACAAGTAATTAATACACGATTCCCCGCCATCCTAGCTAACAGGTAGGTAGAGGAAGGTGACGTTTTCCACGCGATTCCAGCAGGGCAAGCCTCTCGCGCCGGGGGCGAAATTGGTCGACTCACGGGCGCGTAACGACGTTAATTACCGGCCCTCGAGAAAATGCAATCAGCGTTTATCGTCACGTGCACAACGTCCTCTCTCCCTCCCCCCTTGCAAGCGGGCCCTGGCAGGTGACAAAACAAACGAACCCCCGGCGTGTAACGCGCGCGGGTTAAATTGTCGGCATAATCGGGCTAAATCGGATAAGCAATTAGCACGATTCACTTGATACGCTCGTTAATGCGAGGAAATAAGATTCTCGTGAAAGCACCTCGTAAAAAAACAGCTGCGGGAAAAACCCTGGCCCTTTTTTATTTTTCCTTCTTCTTTTTCTTTCTCCTTTTCTTCCTTCTTTTTCCCCTTGTAGCTTGCAGAGTCTCGAGTGGAGTCGACGCACGCGAGAGCGGAATTTATTCACGGTGTAAATTCAGACTTTGATGAGCGGCTGAGACTTTGATATTTACCTGATTTATGAGAGGAAACAGAAGAAGACTGTTTGTTGGATTAAAAGCGCGAAATCGAACGTAAAGGGTTGATTCGAAGAAGTTGGACGAGTATTATGGTGGTTGTTCGAACGAACGAGCTGTTTTTTTCTTATCGTTTTCGAATTTTTCTAAGAAATATTGGCGAGGATATTGGATCGAGTGTCGTCCGATGGAATTTTTTCTATTAAGTTTTTTACCTCGTACGATCATCTTTATCCTTTTTTCAACATTTCGTAAATTTAGAGAGTTATATTTCCATGATAAAATTGAAGTTTCTCATTTGCTTAAGTAAACGTGCGCGTAGAAGAGGGATGTATTATTGTTTGACAAAAATTAGACAAATGTAACACCTGTTGCTGAAATTCTTCTTTTCCATTCTCGTCCACTTTAATGCGTGTATATCGAAATGTATGTACTTTCAAATTTCAATTATATTCTTCTTTTCATATTCCAGTTCTAACTAGGCAAATCACGTAATAATAGCAACACGTAGTTTCTCATGGAAATGGAATTCTCAAATGAGAATCACGAACTAACCCCTTTAATTATCTTTCTGTACACATATATATATAAAGTACGAATGACTCATCTCTCCACCCACTATTCTTTCCACGATGTTTCACGATTCACGATCGCGAATCCTTAGCCAATCACTAGGGTACGATAGCTAATCGTTGAACAGGATCACGAAGCCGTTCCATTCGCCTCGGTGAAATAATTTAAACGACGTGACGTCATTGAAAGGCTGGTAATTAAATTCGTTTACTACACAGTAGTCGAACTACCATTGTCGATCGTACATTTCGTCGACCTATTGCAAATCCTGCTCTCCGTTCTGCGGGGAAACAATCGTTGAAAGGGCATTCGATTGGCATTATGCTTATTGTGTTACACTAATAATATTATTGTTTTCGCGAGCAACATGTTAATGCTCTTTTCCGTGAAATATTAGAGAATAAAATTACTTTGGATATTTTTAATTTATTCATTATCAATCCTCGTAAGAGGATTAATCTTAATCTTAATTGGTTGGAATATTTTTAAAAATATCGCAAAGAAAATAATAAAAATAGGAAAGAGAGAAAATTTTTATTTTATTTTCAATGGTTTTGAATTGTCATTTGAACAATCAAATTATTTATAATTTCACAAGAATATTATAATCATTTTCTTTCGATTCACATAATAATATAATTGTGATGAACACTTTTTAAAATTACTTTCGATATTTATAATTTATTCATCCTCGACAATCCAAGAGCTTAACCTCAATTGGTTGGAATATTTTTAAAAATATTGCAAAGAAAATAATAAAAATAGGAAAGAGAAAAAATTTTTCAATAGTTTAGAATTTGAATATTCATAATCAACTCATTTATAATTTCACAAGAGTATTATAATCGAACATTATTATCATTTTCTTTCGATTCACATATAATAATTAATAATTTATTCATCTTTAACAATTCTCGCAAGAGCTTAACCTCAATTGTTTGAAATATTTCTAAAAAATTGTAAAGAAAATAATAAAAATAGAAAAAATAGAAAATTTTTACTTTCAATAGTTTTGAATTTGAACATTTGAATCATTTAAATATTTACAATCAACTTATCTTATATTATAATTACACTATAATTTCACAAGAATATAATCAAACACTATAACCATTTTTCGATTCACATACAATAATTTAATCGCGGTGAACACTTTGGTCGGTCATCTTCTCTCGATTTGCGAAATTTAGTTTCATCCGGCCTGGTATATATGGTTCATCACACTCCATTCTATCGCCCTCTCGTACCCTTTAATCACTCGCAGAGTGGAAAAAGCTTCGTCGGATTTGTCCTCTCACCCCCTTGCTCGTTGGTATGTAGTTCTCCCGAACTCGTTACTTGCAGAGTTTGTATGTGCATGTGTGTGTGTGTGTGTTTTTTTTCATGGCAGAAAGCGTTACGAAAGGCCGATAAGGTGAGAGAGATAGAATGAGCGATGTTGGTAATGCGCGATCGATCGAGTCGATGTGGACGTTGATGAATCTCCTTACTCGATAAACGATGTACACGAGGCCTTCTCGTGTCATGAGGTGACTCTATAAATAAGCCCTGACTGCGGTGTCACGTCCCACCGATGTCGAAATTAACCGTCTTTAGCTCGTTTGATTAGGATCAGATTTGAGAGGGGAAATCAATATTTGAGGTACGTAAGATTGATATCTAACACGTTTGTTAGATCGATTCTCTTATTCTTGGAAATTTGATTGTTAATTGTTGCAATGATCGTTATCATTGAATTTTAAAAAAGTTCTTTGTACATGTAGGATACGTAAGGATGTTTTGTTTGGAATCATTTTCATCCTGCTTTGCTTATTACGTTTGAATATTGATGAAGCGTTGTCGATGAAAATATATTTCGAGCTTCCTTTTTAAACATTAAAAATTACATTATGCATAATATTGCATAATAAACTTCGAAGCTTTTAGTACGAAATTAATAGATTTATCGTAAAAAACATTTGAAACATTGTAATAAATTTTAATACTTATTTATAATATCCATATCATTTTTTTTCGTGTAAAAATATATTAAATGCATATCATAAAATAATTCATCTAAAATAATTCATATCATTTCAATATTATAAAAAACATAAATTTTAAATATATCCATAATTTAAATTAATAGTAACAAATCTAATTAAAATTCTTCTTCATCCTCTTGATCCTTAATTAAATTTCATGACCCACATAGAGAATTTCAAATATTCTTTCTTGACCAAGATCTACCAAATAATGAAAATATACCATATACGCGTTCATCTTTTCAAAATTATCCACTCTTACGAATTTTTTATCCATCGGAACATCATTCCATTTCATTTGCATCTCAAGAATCGTAGAATCGCCGTTGCGCGCAGAGATACGCGTGAATTTTTCTTTTTTCTCTCTCCCTCTCTCTCTCGAGACCAACGAAAAAGAGGCGAACTGCCGCGCAGTTTCCACGGAGAAATCCGTGTTTCGCGGTAAATTTTGCGGCGGTGAAAGCGCGAAACTTTTGACGCCTTCGGTCATCTTGACTGATGCCTCTATGCAAACTGTGTTGACCATTGTGAAAAATATCATCAACTGTGCTCGATAAGCGTGCAAATAGTTGTCAATAGTTGTCAAAGTTTTCGGAGGGGTAATCGATCAAGTTCAAAATATTTTTCCATATACGATATTGTTTGGAAATGTTCTCGAAGACGATACGAATCGAAGCAATTTTTTTTAATAACAATAAACCACATCAATCGAGGATTATTAGTTCATGCGCATTCATTCAAAAATTCGCAGAAAGCATATGATACATACGATGTTTATAAAAATTTGAATTTTGTATTTTTATTCGATTTTGATACCGAATCACAAAAGTGTTTCTCCAACCCCCTGTTAGAACAAAAATTATTTCCACGAGACTTCCACGTCGACGATTATTCTCGTTAATCTCCGCGCTCGTCGAAAAAATAAAATCAATTTTTTTTTTAAACTCAATCCTCCCCCTTCCCTCTCCATTTTTGTCCACGAGAACGCTTTAAATCAACGCTCTAAATCTCGCCACACCAACACGTATACCATACCACCAATTTGCGAATCTATTTCTCCCTCCCTCCCTCCCTCCCTCCGGTTACAAAGAGCGACAAAGAGGGGCG
>NW_006263577.1:224190-229803 GCF_000469605.1 Apis dorsata
GTAGAGAAAATCGCGCGGCATTTCGAAGTGAAATCGAGTGAATTTCACGTTGGGCCGAATGCATTAAACTCGAATGACGACACCAAAGGGGAGGAGGGAGGGGGATAAAAGAGCAATTGGTGTAACGGGGCTCTCGGTATTCATTTCCATTGGAACGCGAGCGCGTAGTTCGTAAATGTTTTAAAATGGAAGGGCGGAGGGAAAGATTTTAGGGGAGGGGAGGGGTGATCGTAAAGCCTCGCACGATTTTCCGTATCATCACCGTGAATGCATTTCGATCGATGTAAAAAAATAACATTTGGCGGGATGCATCAGGTGCACGGGTTCCCAAAATTATTCTGTTTGATTGATCTGTTGCAGAGCGGCGTACACACAGTTGTTTCGCATTATTGCATTACCAGTCTTAATTCCATTGTAAAATGCAATTGTATCTTCGATCAATTAGGGTCGATGTTTTCCATCGTTCTTCTTTTTTTTTCTCTGTCTCCCTCTGTTTACGCGTTAATTCTTCGCTCCCGTCCTGTGATATTTGATCACATTTTCGATAAATGTGTGTAGATGTGCGCGTTGTTTGTTTTCGAATCGATGGAAAGGGTTTTTCGATGAAGGGAAGGTTTTTTTAGGTCTTCGTTTCTTGATTTGAACGAGATTGAATTTTTCAATTTAATTATGGAATTGATGGTGGATTAATATATATATATATATATATAGGAATATTGTTGGACGATATGTCAATTAATAATTGACGATTATAGTTCAAATATTAGATTATTAATAAATTAGATTGATAATTAAATTTACGATTAGAATATATCAACTATAATAAATTAATGGTTAAAATTAGTCACTGAATTATCGATTAACGATCGATTATTAAAATTCTCTTAATCGCGAAATTAATATTTGATTGAT
Source organism: Apis dorsata (assembly GCF_000469605.1). Lineage (NCBI taxonomy): Eukaryota > Metazoa > Arthropoda > Insecta > Hymenoptera > Apidae > Apis > Apis dorsata. The sequence continues at coordinate 225,103 of NW_006263577.1, forward strand.
GACGATCTCAATTAACTTTAACAGCACATTCCACGTGTCCATAATAAAAATAATAAATTTCTCAATCAAAACCCGCCATTCGTGATTTATATATTTCAACTTTCTATTTCTTCCCGCTTCCTTTTCTCATAATTTCACAAATTTATTTTCTCTTTCGCTCAACTTTATCTGGCACAAATTCCATAAATCCAAATCTTGTGAATCCAATTCTTCCGATCTCGAAGTCACAAATTTCACAAAATTCTCTTATCAAACAATTGTCAATCCGCTCCATCAAAAATGAACACGGAATCAATTCGACTCGTTCGGAAATAAAAGCGCGGCTCGTTGTTTCAAAGGAGCAAAAATGCCTGTTTCGTTACCATTCTTGGTCCGTTGATTTTCCACGACATAATAGGGGCTTCAGGAAGGGAGGCTGTGGGACACGCGCGGCACGATCGAATGCCACCGACGAAAAATAAACCAGGTCGACGAGCACGAAACTGTGCAACGTGACACCATTGTCCGGCGGATAGAGCGGAGGATCTGGCTGGCCCACGTCCTGGGTCGTCCTGTTGAAAAATGCGCCCCGTTGACGCAAATAAACTTCCTCAACGTGTAATGGAATACACCCCTTCCCCTCCCTCGCCACCTCGACCCAGATAATAACCCCTGGGCTCAAATCGTTCCTCGACGTGGACCTTTCTCCTTTCTATATTTTTCTTCTTCTTCTTCTTCTTCTTCTTCTTTTTCTTTTTTGTGTCTTTTATAGCGATGACGGATGCAATGGGACGTGTCATTTTGTATTAATGATAGCCTCGTGGGGTCGAATCATAAAACTTTCTGGACGATGATATAAGAATAAAGAGGAGAAATTTTTAATTCGACGATTTGAGGATGTTGTTGTTATTGCGTGATGAGATTTGTAATTTTCGTTTCGTTTTTTTCTTAAAAAAGAAATATTATTTCGAAATTTTATTTGTTGTTAAACCTCGAATCTCATCATATTTTCGTCGTAAATAATTATAGATATATATTTCTTCTTCTTCTTCTTCTTCTTCTTCTTCTTCTTCTTCTTCATTTTGGAAGTATTTAATTTCATTTTAAAACTTCGTATATGTTTATCACAGAGTGATAAGGAAAAGCATTTAGAATTTTAAGGATTACATAATTACGAATCGTTTCTCTCGAATTTGACCAAACGTATTTTGATTATAGCGTAAATATGTACCTCTTAAAGAGCTTTCAAGAAAGGTTACTACTTACACGCTCAAATAGGTCAAGTATGACGAATCGGTCAGATCTCACCACAGTCACGTATACCAATCGTAAACTTCCGTTGTATAAAGGTGTAGAGGTTGACATTAGATTTACGAGAAGGTATTCATTCGTTAAGAGGTTCGATTTCTGTCCATTTAACACGTTCCACTTAACGTGACTCACCACTATATCACGTATCGCCTTAACACTTTTCACAATGCTCCACAATTTTTTTTCCAAAATTTATACTCCTTAAATATTCTCCCTTTTTTGCGAATAATAAAATTAATGGTCTTCTCTCCCAATTTGTTATAAATACAACGTCCCACAATTCTCTGACCCACAATGATCCAGACACAAATTGATTTTTTTTTTTCTCTTCAAAATTTATACTCCTTAAATATTCTCCCTTTTTGCGAATAATAAAATTGATAGTCTTCTTTCTATTTTATTTATACTCCTAAACATTCTCTTTTTTTTTTTTTTTTACAAATAAAATATGCTGAAAGGAATCAAATAAATCTTCTTTCTATTTTGTTATAAATACAATGTTCTACAATTCTCTCACGATGATCCAGACACAAACTAATTTTTTTTTTCTCTTCAAAATTTATACTCTTTAAATATTCTCCCTTTTTTCGAATAATAAAATTAATGGTCTTCTTTCTATTTTGTTATAAATGCAATGATCCAAACTAGTTTTTTTTTTTCTTTGAAATTTATACTCCTAAAACATTCTCTCTTTTTTTTTTTTACAAATAAAATATACTGAAAGGAAATACTCAAATGAATCTTCTATCCATTTTGTTATAAATACAACGTTCCATAATTCTCCCACAATGATCCAGATTAATTTTTTTTTGTTCTCTTTAAAATTTATACTCCCGAAATATTCTCTTTTTTTGCGAATATAATGTATGTTGAAAGGTCTTATTTCCATTTTGTTATAAATACAAACGTTCCACAATTCTTCCACAATGATCCATATTGGTTTTTTTTTGTTTCCTTTAAAATTTATACTCTTAAAATATTCCCTTTTTTGCAAATAATGTATATTAAAAGTAATGAATATTTTGTAAATAAATACAACGTGGTGGTTCACTGATCTTTTCTTTCATCTTCTCCAAAATTAATACTCCTAAAATATTCTTTCCTTCGCAAATGATGCACACCCAAGAAAGGAAATCAAGCGATTTTCTTTCATTCCGTTGAAACGTCACGCAGCAAACGTCACGCGAAATTGAATTTTGCCATGATTCGAGTCGCGAACGGTTCTTATTCCCTTCCCTCCCCATATTTTCACAGGGGATAACCGCGGACAAATCACCTGCCCAGGAAAATCACTCATTCGCGAATATCTCGTACCCTCGATCTCCCTTTCTAAAGTTTACCACGCCACGGCGTATACCGGTGGCCCATAAATTTCGAGCGAAACCTACGCGATCGGTTAGGCTAGGAAGCTATCGAGTTGATCAATCTTCGTTGCACCTAGCATTTATCCTTTCATCAGCAGTTTAAATACTTCGTCGAAATATGTGTTATGTGTATGTATATACGCGTATTACGGAACGTGTTCATTTTTCTAAGCGTTCAAGAGAGAATTTATACTTCGTGTGTGTGTGTGTGTGTGTGTGTAAATGTTTTTGAATTGTATTGCGTTTAGTCATCATAGAGTTTGTTAAATTAATATTTGTTAAAGAAATTTTTCACTTTTTGTCGCTCAATAATATTCCATTTTATTTTCTTCAGGTTAAACTTCGGATTTGGATGAATATGAATCGTATGAATCGAATGAATATGTTTTATTAGAGTTTCTTTTTTTTTTTTTTTAGAATACTTAAGCACTTGAACTGGAAACGGTTTAATAATTAAAAGAGTTTCTGCTTAGGTCAAGGTCAATTGAATAAGAAGGGAGAACAGTTTGAAAAGTGAATAATTGAGCGGTGTAAGAATCATCGTCTAAAAGTGAAATAATACGATGTCTTGGTCCATTGTACCAGAGTTAAAATTAGGGTTCATTATTTTTCTTGGAATACATTTTGAAGAGGAAAGGAAATAAATGAATCCGGTATTTAACTTTGGCCATCCTTTACGCTCTTCTACATTTCTCTCTACTTTTAATATCCTTTGAAAAAAGAAATGACATACAGATAAAATTATTCGACAATATATCGATCAATCCCTAAATTTTCGTTTACAATTATGAATCACATAGATCGAGAAATTCTTTCGAGCGTTATTAATAAAATCGTATAATCAAATTTACATTGTACAACGATTTCATTTTCTGATCTATAGTAAAAAAGTACGATACGAATTTTCAAAAATCGAATTCAAAAGAGAAACGAATAGCCAGTCTCTCAACTATCATCGATTCGCGCCATAAATTCTTTTTTACACAAATTTCTTGTTCCACTTGGAACAAACCTGTGAAATCAGAATCTCACACCGATGTAGATCTTGTTTGCGCCGATAAATCAGATCGCAATTAAACGGGGAATCGGGCGGAAATTAGCCCGACCGATTCTTTTCCAGCGACGCGCAACGAACGAAATGCAGCGTGCAGGGGGGAGAGGTGGACACGAGCGTACACGAGTAGTTAAAGAAAAAGAAAAGAGAGAGAGAGAGAGAGAGAGAGAGAGGACGGAAGCGAGAAGGAAAAAGAAGAGGAGGAAGAAGAAGTTCTCGGCACCGTTAAACGAACTTGGAGCCGGTCGTATTTTTTTTCTCGAACTCGTTTCTCCTTTTACCTTCACGGATATCCCCCGTTGAAACTCGTATTCATTGTCGCCGGGGAAAGGGAGGACACGCGAAAAAACGACGAGGAAAATCGACGATGTTCTATTATTATCTAGCAATAGAATTGTTTTACAAAATCAATTGCTCGTTGCTTAATTGGCAGTTGAGAAATACAAGAAAAGAAAGATATTATTGAAATAAAATCGAGAATAATTATTTCTCAATATTTTTTTCATAATCCTCTTATCTTTTAATTTCTACCCTGGAAAATTTTTATTCTCCAGTTGAATAAAATAAAAAAAGGTTGGAATAACGAATGTAACAAATAAATACATGGAAAAAATATAGTGGATACAGAATGGATTTTTTCTTCTTCCTTGATCTCGAAGAAGGAAATCGTGATACTAGATTCGCGGTTCACGAATCGTTGATAAGCAAGAAAACTCTCGAAACTCTTGATTCCCCGCCAGTGGAGGCTCATCGACCGGCTTTGGTTTCCCTTCCACGAAGAAAATTACACGAGTTTCCACGATTTCCACGAAAAACTCGGCGAGCACCCCTGGCCGTCCAACCACCAGATTTTAAAATATATTGCTTTTTTTCAAGAGGCGAGTCCTGGCGTTAAGTCTGGCCCTCTGGTACACGGTCGGTTCGTTTTAAACTGGATGGCGGGGCTGTCTCGACTTTTAAAGGCGGGGGAGGAGGGGGAGGAAGGGGAGGGAG
>NW_006263577.1:229994-233749 GCF_000469605.1 Apis dorsata
CAGATAACAGTAAACGTTGCGGCCTACGTGTTGCTCTTCCCGCGGAATATTTTATCCACGACCGATTTCCCCTCGTTTCGCGACGATTGGCGCGATTGATATTGCCAGAATGCTTGCAGAGAGAGATAGAGAGAGATAGAGAGAGAGAGAAGGATGGATTCGTAGGTATTTGTTGCGTAATTGCGCAATAATATGCATATCGCTCTAAGCGATTTAGGATTTATTTCGTTCTTTTTGTATTTTGTTCTCGGATATGTTGACGGAGTGATGAAAATCGCATTCTTTTTTCGCTTCTATTATGCCCGGCTCTTTTGTCTTTTGTCTTTTTTAACGAGCAATTTTATCTTTCTTACTTTCCTCCTTGCCTTTGAAAAATATACGTTTTTTTTTTTTTTTTTTTTTTTTTACGTGGCGTAAAATATATTGCTTTTTTTCAAATACAATGCAGGTAGAACTTCATTTAACTGAATTTCATTTTTCTTTTTTTTTCGCCTAGATGACGAGCGAAGTCGAATCGTTCTTATCATCTGAATCGTTGCAGCGTCAAACCATGCTGTACGAAAAGCTAGAGAGTTACGTATTGAATACAAAATTTTCTACTCGAGCTAAAAGTTAAGAATAACATCAATCGAATTCTTATTTACGAACTTTTCTTTATCGAGATAAACTTCTCCTATCCTGCACAACATAGGATGAGACGATAATCACATTTCAAAAATCCAATCTCAATCACTAAAATAAAGAACTAAAAGAAAGAATCTCCTAACATACAATCAACGAGGAATATTTCTCTCGTCGACGAAAAAAAAAAAAAAAGAAAGAAAGAAAAAGAAAAAGAAAACTCCATCAAAAGCATTCAGCTCCACCAGAAACGTGTTTTTCACGTGCATCTCCGCTCACTAAGGCCGAAGCCAATCACCCTCCCTTCCTCTCTCTCTCTCTCTCTCTCTCTCTCTCTCTCTATCCGACTCTCATTCACAAGCGCAATTACCATTTTTCGCCCTCCCATCCTCCTCCTCCTCCTCCTTCTTTCCCCCTCCCCTTCCCCCTCCCGCGTATTACGCGCTGTAATAAAAACGCGCGCGGGACATTCACGTTAAACCAGGCATGAAACCGGCGGCAAAATCATCGTTACGTGATTGGACATCGAACAATGCGAAACGAATTCTCTGGCGCAGGCCGTTACACCACCGTGGCAGCGGAAACAATGACGATTCTTCTTCGGTAAAAGGAGCACGCGTCTTCGACAGCTGACAGCGTAGGATTAAACGAGTGGAAGAGGAGGATAGGGAGGGAGGGAGGGAGGGGGACTCATTGAACAAACGGCGCGCCAGTGTGAATGACCTTGCCGCTTATTGCTCGCCAGCGTGACGAGAGTTGACAGCGGATATGCAAATATCTCGTGTCGTTGCTTGTCAGGGCCTGGTGGGTCTCTTCTTTTTTTTTTTTTTTTAAGCACGAAAACCCGTTCCACGGAAACCGGGAACTCGAACAATGAGCGGAGAAACCGAATCGTGTTGCGATTCTCGATGCGTGTGTGTGTGTGTATATATCTGTGTGTATGTATGTGCGTGTATGTGTATGCGTGCGTTTTTGTAGGTTGTTTATCTGCGCGGGATCTTGTGGGGGTTGGTTTTGGAACAGGAAGTGGCGGAGGTGTGTTTGATGTTGCAGCGTACTTGTTTCGAGTCGATTCGGAAATTTTTCATGACTCGAAAAGTTTTTCTTACGAATGGAGGTGATGTGTTGGTTGGAGATAGTTGTGGTTTATGTTTGCGTTGATTCGAGAATTTTGGATGCTATTTTGAATCGAAGGGGAAAGGTTTAAGAGGGTTTGATGCTCGAGGGTGAATTGAATGGAAGAAGACTTTGAGGAGATAAGTTAAGAGGCTTTCTGTGAAGGCAGATTGAAAAGTGTTTGGAAAATAATTATGATATATATATATATATTTCGTGGATCGATCAAGGAATGGAAATTTTTTCAGGGAAATAAGGAGGGAAGGAAAAGATTTCTGTGTCGCGCAGGTATTCCGTCGCGAGTTTCTTTTCGATAATTAAATTGAAAATCGATAAATAAGCGATAAAGAGGAGCAACAGTCCAGTAATAAATTCTCCCTCCCTCGAGACGAAACTCGGAAGAGGAGGAGGAGGAGGAAGAAACTCGCCCGTGGACTCGGCGCATTCCATTATTCCTTTCTCGGGCTCGAAATCGAAAGCAAGCGTGGAGAGGCTTTCGAATACATACATCGGCGCGCGTGTTCGAAGGCTTGACAACACGTGCACACGCACGCACTCGGACCTACGCAACCGCGTTTTCATTCACGCGCTCCGCCACTCGTGAATGGCGAGCGAGAAACCGTGGGCGGACGTCCATGGCCCAAGCGTGCATGCAACTCTCTCTCTCTCTCTCTCTCTTTCCTCTGTCTGACTGGTTTCTTTTCCATGAATGAATTTACACCCGATACATCGCTTCTTTCTCTCCGCCTGTTCGTTTCTCAACCCTCGTCACCGTTGCCCTCTTTATCTCGATCCTGTTCCGCCTCTATATATACGTTATATGTACAGTTTATATGTTGTTTACCGTTCATCATTTTGAACCTGATTTTGATTATATTAAAATCAACACTACTGAACATCTCAGCATATTTTTATAATGCATTTTTAATAAAATTACGATGTTTAAATTTATGGTTTATTGGTTTCGCAGACTTTCGATCGATGAAATTTCTTTTGTTGACAACAGTGTTTTCATTCCATGTAAAGTTATATACAGGGTGTCCCTGGATTAAACGATCACCAGTATGTTCTAGGATTGAATAGAAACGAATGTTGTACGAATATAGGTCTGCAATTATCACGCTTTATTAGTATTATTTATATTATCGAGGAGAAGTTTATATTATTTCCATTTCAAAGTGTCGTCGAGCGCAAACTTGACACTTGACACGGTTAGAAGGAGCAGATTGAATTCAAGCGTTACCTTGTCGTTATATTTCGATGATATCAACGACAATGGAACTCGTTATCGAGTCTAAGTTTCGTATTTTTATTACAACTTCTGAAGTTTTTCTGAAGCATTTTCGAACCTTTCGATCGTTCAACCAGGTCACGATCTCCGCTACGATTCATCGTCGAGAAAAATTGAAATCCACGAACGTGTTGGATTCGAAATTTCATCCGGTCATCGACTTCGCGGACCGTTATCTTCCCACGCGTAACTTCCAATCTCAGTACAAGTACAAGAAGTACAAGAAACTACTCACGATAGGAAATTTTAAACATTGAATTTTATACTGGATTAATGGTTTCCACGTACGACGAAAAAAAGAGCGACGAGACAAGACAAAGAAAGCGGAACATCGTGCGCAAAAATAAAAAAATAATAAAAAAAGAAGGGTATTCCGATGAAAACAGGGGATCGAAAAATATTCGCGCGCACGTCGAAATATCTCTTTGATTTGTTCGAACCACGAGAACGGGATTGGATTCTTCTCCCGAGGGGAGGTCGCCGTATCGTATCGTAGCAAAAACTTGCCCCCTCCCTTCGATTTACGGCGCTTTATGGAAAATTCGAGCCCCTTGTTTCGCCCAGTGTCCGTAAACAATCCGCCTATGATGTATCTATCGGCGAACTTTCGATGGAAATTCCATCGAAACTTTTATCCAATTTCGTCCAAGCGGCCCTACCTCCCCCTCTCCCCCCCCTCTCTCCCTTCGTATCCATTTATGCACACGCATCCCAATACGGTGCAGTT
>NW_006263577.1:233756-236637 GCF_000469605.1 Apis dorsata
CGATGTCGCGGTGTCATCGATCATTTGTTCGCAGCGGGTTAACTTGTCACGGGTTAAATGGAAAGGGGACACGAGAGAAGGGGGGCGAGATCCCCTCCTCCCTTTGGGAATAAGAAATAGACGAATGACGATGATGGTTGAACCTCCAGGCTACGAATTCTACTTCTTCTACGTTTCGTTTCTTCCTTTAAAATAATAAGATTTTCTTTGAAATAATTTTGAATTTTATATTGAATATGCAATCTTTCTCTCGATCGTGAAAGCTTCGAAAATTGAAATTATCAAATTGAAAAGATCCCTTTCGCGTTATTGTGTGATCTTTCTTGCGATCTTTGAAATTTGAAATTATTAATTTAAAAGAAATTTGCAATTATGCAATATTATCTTTTTATTTTCTTTTAATTCTATATATCCCTTTTGCATTATCATGTTATCTTTCTTGCGATCTTTGAAATTTGAAATTATTAATTTAAAAGAAATTTGCAATTATGCAATATTATCTTTTTATTTTCTTTTAATTCTATATATCCCTTTTGCATTATCATGTTATCTTTCTTGCGATCTTTGAAATTTGAAATTATTAATTTAAAAGAAATTTGCAATTATGCAATNNGTCTTTCTTTCAATTCTAAATATTCCCTTTGCATTATCGCGTGATTTTTCTTGTAATTTTTGAAATTTGAAATTATCAATTTAAAAGAAATTTGCAATTCATATTTTTAAGGTAAATTTAAAAAAGTGTTTATATAGAAGCGACAAACAATGCAATATTTTCTTTTTATTTTCTTTCAATTCTATATATTCTTTTCGCATTATCGCCTGATCTTTGAAATTTGAAATTACCAATTTAAAAGAAATTTGCAATTCATATTTTTAAAGTAAATTTAAAAAAGTGTTTATATAGAAACGACAAACAATGCAATATTATCTTTTTATTTTCTTTCAATTCTATATATTCCTTTCGCATTATCGCCTGATCTTTGAAATTTAAAATTACCAATTTAAAAGAAATTTGCAATTATGCGATATTATCTTTTTATTTTCTTTCAATTCTATATATCCCTTTTACATTATCGCGTGATCTTTCTTACGATCTTTGAAATTTGAAATTATCAATTTAAAAGAAATTTACAATTCATATTTTTAAGGTAAATTTAAAAAAGTGTTTATATAGAAGTGACAAACAATATAATATTATCATTTTATTTTCTTTCTATATTCGCATTATTGTGTGATCTTGCGATCTTTGAAATTTGAAATTACCAATTTAAAAAAAATTTGCAATTATGCAATATTATCGTCTTATCTTTCTTTCAATCCTATATCCCTTTCATGTCCCTACGATAACATACAGTAATCGTGTAACCTTTCTCGAAATTTCAAATTTCAAATATCAATTAAAAAGAAATTTGCGATTCGCTCATTTCTTCTTAAGACAAAAATGTAGAGAAAATCCGGAAACGGTGTTCACAAAATGTGTTCACGAAACGAAATCGATCCCATCGTCTTATTTTCTTTCAATTTCACTCGAGTTTGCCACCCGCTGTTCAATCCGTTAATGCCTTACAAGCATCGCCACTTCTCCACTTTCGCCTTCCTTCCGCACCACCTCCCCTCCACTCGTTCCCATCAACGATCCGGATGATCGGGATCCCTCGGGGGAGAAGGCGTCCAGGTTTCGAGACGGTTCGCTTATCGGCTTTACGTAACGTCCCCGTCGACGAGCTATGACGAACTGCTCCATCGAGAGACACTTCAACCCTTAAAGATCAACCCTCTCCATCTTCCCTCTCCTCTCGCCTAGATGCTGAACGAAGAAGAGAGAGAGGGAGAGAGACTCGATCATTCGTGTCGTTCGATTGAGTAACAGCTCCCTCTTTAGCATGATCGTCGTCTAAGCACAATGTCCTGTTTGCTCTGGCGCTAAACTTGCCGTTGAAATCCCGTGAGACGAAAGGGATGGAACGTTGGCGACCGTGGAATTAGAAAGATGGAGACGATTTGTCGAGGGACGGGTGTTAAAGGGAGTAATTGCAGTTTAGTTTGACACACTCTGATACACTCTTTGGTGATCGAGGGTGGAATAGGAGGGAAGGGAGGAGAGGGATCGTTGAAATAAATCGTTTCGCGAAAGGAGGAAGACGCGTTCAATCCGTGGTTTAAGCTGAGCGTGTAATGAAAACTTGCCCTCGAATCCGAGATCGTGGACCGTGGATGAATATTGGGATTGTTTTCTCTCTCTTTTCTTTTTGGCCGATCGAGCGATATATTTGATTGTATATTGGAGTAAAAAAGGAAAAAGAAAGAAATTGTATAAGCGTTTAAGTTTAAATTGGTTTAAATTTGGTACAAAATTTTGTTCGAGAGTTGTAATTTTTGTATATCATTTGTTTGTTGAAGAAAAACTTTGATATTTTTGAAAAATTGTAATGCAACTATCTTGGAAGATGGAAATAATAATGGTAAACACGATGGCAACAATGTTTCTAAATTCTAAATCGATTTCGAAGCTCGAAAAGTTTTCTAATACCGGACATTTTCATGTCTTTCTTTAAAGTTTTCCACGAGTTTTTATTTTGTTCTCCTTCGAACCGTTACCGAACTTTCTCGACGTATTCTAAAAAAGAAGCATTATTAGAAATATTCCAATTTCTAATATTATATATTTCTCATCCTATAATATTCAAATATTTTTCAATTATCAATAATTTCAAATTTTGAATGCGATGTTAATTTCACAATCGCATAAACAAAATTTAACAAACTTTCAAAACTTTCGTCGATTAAACGACAAATATTTAATACTTTATCAAAATAGATTCGAGATTTCCAATTCACGGATAGGATTCGTCCAAAAAATTCCAAAAAAAAAAAAAAAAAA
>NW_006263577.1:236897-241674 GCF_000469605.1 Apis dorsata
CCGAATATTCGGTAAACAGATAATCGAAACGCAATATGTTCCACTACGCGTACACGTTTCACGCAACATGAATTGTCAAAATAGTTCGCTCGATGGAGGATAAATCGGGACGAAACGATAAAACGAGGCGACCGAATCGAATCGAGAAGACTATCGCGGTTCCGCTCGCCGGAAGTGGAGGATTTCGGTTGGCGATGGAGTTGAAAAACCCAACGTTGGCGGTGGCCGACAGTTCGAATTCCATCCGTCGATGCGAATTCCTGCGGAGTTCACGTTTGTTGTAAAATATCCACGCTCGGATGAAGCGTGTCACGACGAAGCGTGATTTCATTACGTTGGATAATTTGCAAGCAAATTAAAGAGACGAATAATAACGTACGTGTGACAACCACGAAATTGTTAATTTTTTAAGATTACGAAATTGAAAAATGAAAGCCGTTATTCTGGTGATTGTGCCGATCTGTGAAATACTTGCCAGCTCTCGTTGCATCGTCTTGAAAAGATTGCAGAAGATACGTAGAGTGATGAAATATGATCAATGTATGCTTCAAAAAATTTCTGATGATAATATATTTATATAGGATTTTGGAACGTGAATGTAATAATGTTCAAAATTTATTTCTAGATTAAATATATATACATGAAACTAGTTGATTAATTTAAAAGAAGAAAAGATACGATGAAATTTTATATATATATATATAAATGTGAATATTAATCTAGATCGAGATCGTTGACCTTTCCACGAGCTCGAGCAAATAGTATTTTCTCACCGGAATAGCGCACGTACGGCTGTGAATAAAATCTCACCGCGAAATTGTCGTCGCCGGACGCGAAAAAGCTCGAGGAAAAACATGAAGAAACGAGTGAGCATGGAGCAACAGTGATAAACAGTCGACGAAATGGGGTGGGCACTCGGTTGACCGCAGATTGTACATTAAACATCGTTTTCCTCCACGATGACCTCGTCAAGCACGGTTGGACTGCCATTTTTCTGGGGATGGTTGATAAGGATAATGCGTGCACGTGATGGAACGTCGACGAGGAAACGAAATTGTCAGAAAATTGTCACAAATGAAATTATGGGAACCGTATATATCGCCAAGCTGATTGCAGTTACTCTGTAATTTTGGTTGTTTGTGAAAGAGAGAATTAATATAATATTGTGAGAATATTTCAAACGTTGAATCGAGGATTGACAAGGTAGATTGCGAAGTTTGCTTACGAATAGTGAAAGAAATGGAAAGGTGAAGGGCTAAAGTTTGGATAGAGAAAATTTACATATTTTTTTATTTTTTCCTTTTCAATTGTAATAGAACAATTATTATTCAGAATTTCAGTAAAAATTTGTTTACAAGTTCTTTCTACAATTTTATTTCTCGTTACTACTTCTCTTTCGCTTTTATTCGATCCAACTTCTGTTAAATACGCGAAATTTGTGAAGCGTGTAATTAACGCCGTACTATTGTATACTTTAATGTTGCAACACTTGCGATAAAGTTACAAAGCAACGAAGCATAGTAAAAGCAACGAAGCTTGTATTTAATATATTGCAAAAGTGCATTGAACATCTTTATTTCGTAACGATATACAGTTTCAATTTTCTATATTTTATATAATAATAATCGTAAATATATATATATTGATCAGAAGTTCTGGATACAATGAACGACATAAATTAAGATTAACTCGACATTTCGGAAGACATTTCTAATCCATCGTGTATTATCTTTTACGAAATCGCGAGGGAAACAGAGACGAGAGACATTGTCCAGAGTTTAATATATCTTCCAATGACCGTCTAAAATTCAAAAAGTGAAAACAAAAGCTTGATTTATAGAGAGCAAGTAAAACGTTTCTTCCATTTTCTACAGACGAATCGAGCGATTTCTGTCTTTCGCCGTTACTTTCAGATTTTTCTTTTAGATTTCGTTTTTTTATTTACGATAATAATGCGATATAATAATAAAAACGTGAAATTAAATAAATTTAAATCTTCGAAAACTATTATCATTACAATTATATGAAATCACAAATGAATCTTCAAATTTTTTCAAAAAAAACATGAAAAACAACTAAAAATTTTGTCATCAAAACCTATTTAGAATACAGAGGAAATCATACCTTTAAAATTGCTTTTTGTTTTATCCCGATATCTCGATCCATTGCGAAGATATAAAGACTCAAAGTGTCCACTAAAACGGTGCAGAGTTATGAATTGGAGCGCCATCTTTATTTCTCTTGGAAATGCGTACTACGTTTTTCCAGGAATCGCGTCTGTCGCTTGTCTGCAGTTTGGGATAGGTCAGCGAGACGAGGCGCGAGCGAGAGGTCCGAGTAAGCGACAAGAACAGAGACAGTAAACAACTAAAAATTACCCTTTTCTTTACACGACGATATCTCGGGAACCGGGAGGCGTATCGGGATAAATGAAAAAGCGTTTCAAAGAATAAGATTCAGCGCTTCTAACGATCGTTCACTCGTTAACCGGAAGTCGCTATTCCCGGCGTTAGAGCGATTCAAAGTTTTTCTCATTTTAATAGAGTTTAATCGGATGGGAGACAAGCGATTAAAAATGGGGGGGGGTTTGCACGATGATATCTCGGGAACCGGAAGTCGTATCGGGGTAAATAAAAAAGCATTCTAAAGAGTAAGATTCCACGTTTCTAACGATCGTTCACTCGTTGACCGGAAGTCGCTATTCCCGGAGTTAGAGCGATTCAAAGTTTTTCTAATTTTAATAGAGTTTAATCGGATTCAAGACCAGCGATTAAAAATTCTCTTTTCTTTGCACGATGATATCTCGGGAACCGGAAGTCGTATCGGGGTAAATAAAAAAGCATTCTAAAGAGTAAAGTTCCGCGCTTCTAATGATTGTTCACTCGTTAACCGGAAGTCGATATTCTCGGAGTTGTAGTGATTCAAAGTTTTTTATAATTTTAATAAGATTCAATCGCGAGTTTTAACGTAGGTGATAGATACATTCATTTATGGAAGAATTTCCCTTGTAAGGATCCTAATTTACCGAACTTATATCAGTTGTTCGATAATCCTCTTTTCTATTAGTTTCACGAAAATATAAATTGCTTGTCCATTGCCTCGTGCTTCGTTACAATTTCAAAAACATCATTACGAAATTACGTTACTTTCCACCCGTCCGATATTCCATCATCCTCGCATGAATCGTATCGTTATTATAACGTTTCCAACTCACGCCTCAATAATACAACTCCCAGGGCGATTTTGTCACCGATAGTTGTTGATTTTACCACCGTTTAACGTAGGCGTAATGAAGCACGGGAAGTTATGCAAGCGCATACTGGACCACCACGCGGTGGATATGCACTTAGCCCGGGCGAAATTAAGGGGCATCATCGTTTTAATTAAAATCCTCCTGGTCGCGAACCGCCATCAGTTTATGTAAATCGCGCTGATAAATGGGCCGGCCGTGATATACGATGAAGTTTGTTCCCCAGTTATCTCGATTCCCGTCACCGGCTCGGTCACACTTTTAAACGATGTTACATTTTACAACTCACTCCCGTTTCGTCGTGGCGCGTTTACAAGCGTCTGTTTAGCGGGGAATTGTCGGGCGTCTTGCGTTCCATTGCAGGGAAGAAAGGGTAGCAGTTTTAGTAGTAGTTTTCTCTGTTTACCTTTTATTTCCCTCTCGCCGCGTTTCACGTTCTCAAGCAGGAATATATAATAAACGCGCGCGTAAATGCGTGTTACGTGAAAACGGAGCATTAATTATTGCACGAGGTTGTTAAGTAACGCGTGGAGCCCGATCGTGTAAATTTTAGTCGATGAAAGGTAGTATAGTAATATAAATATCGTTAAGAAATGGGTAATTTTATATAATGGATCTTTGAGATATTATTAAGCGTTAAACGGCATTTGAAAGATATACACGAAAGGGGGGAAACTTTTGAGCTTTATGTAATTTCTCTATAGGTAGGGTTTTATGCGAGGGAATTACGAAGTTAATACACGAATGACGTGTCTCAGGGAGAAAGTTAATTCAATCCGGTCTTATCTTTGCTTTTATAAATTGATTTCGGTTGTATATTATTGGTACGGGTTGATGATAGTTACCGCGAAATAAGATAATTATAATAAATTTATTACATGAAAAGTAATAATGAACAGTAAATGTTAATTGCCCATGTAATATTTGTATGTAATATTTCCTGTTTCTTCTCTAGTCGATTTATATCTATCCCATTAAAATTCTTAGAATATACGGTAACTTTAATGACTTTTATAATTTTAACGGGAACCGAGTAAATGGTAGAAAATTATATTGAAATTGTAAAAACGAATGGTCTTTTTTATATTTCGCTTTAATTAACTTTGTTAAGTGTGATCATAAAAACACTCAAAGTTACTCGTAAAAACATACTCGGACTCCAATAATTGTACTAAACCCAATAATTATTAAACCCAATTTAAAAATAGTACCCTATATATACTATATATAGTATAATTTACAAAATACAAATTTTCTCAAACGATCGCTGAGAAATCTCATCGCGAAAATCGCGAATCGTTAAATACGATACGTGTTATATAACGTCCAATATAAAAATAATTACATAAAAAAAAAAAAGAGAAAAAATACCAATAAACGAGGCTAATACCAAAAACTCGCGACCAACTTTCGCTCCTCACTTTGCTCCAAAGATTTACTCCGAGAGAGAGACAAGAGAGAGAGAGAGAGCCTTGCGTTCTCTCTATTTTCTCGAGGGGATCGAAAAAAAAAAAAAAAAAAAAAAAA
>NW_006263577.1:241854-242334 GCF_000469605.1 Apis dorsata
GAGTGCACCGATAACGTAAATGCGACGACTAAAAGCGCATGTTACCATTCACGTGTCCATGAGCATAAGTTTCTGATAGGCCTATCGCGTCGGGCCTCTCTCGATTTTCTTGCCAACAGTTTGCGCACGTCGCGTGGTATGCAAATCTCGTGTACGAAGCTCGGTTTAAGTGGCGCGTAATTCAGTGCGGAATTGATGACATTTCGCCTCTACGATTTTTCTTTTCCTCTGCTTTTTTTTTTTTTTTTTCTTCCTTCGATTCAGTCCCTTTCCCTCGTTGCGTTTCTCGATCCAACAATGAAGAAACGAGATTAAAGAGTCGAGAAATTATTACACGTGTATTTAACGTGATTAAATTAATAAAGAGTTATTAGTTCTCGAGAAAGTTAATTGTTTTATCGTATCAAAAACTTGTCTTTATTGGATTTATGGAGAAAAGTTATTTTCGAAGTCTATCGTCCATTTTTTTTTTTTTTTTTT
>NW_006263577.1:242490-243022 GCF_000469605.1 Apis dorsata
TGGCTAATCAATATACTAAACAGAAAATTTTTCCAAAAAAAATCAGTTTCCTTTTCAAACAATCGATATAATAATATTGCACGATGTATACAAATGGATGTAACGGAGGATACCAATTTGTCTCGAGCGAAATATTTTTTTTCTCTTCTCTTCTCGAGATCAGGTGAGATTCGACTCGAGGAAGGACAGGATCGCGTATTTACCCCTCTCGTGGAATGATTTATCACCGAGACGTGCCACTTAAATCGTTTCTTTCCGAGACTTGTTCCTTGCAAAACAGGGTTACCGCTCCCTCCCTCCCTCCCTCCTTTCTCTCTCCACTCCGTGTCGGTGCAATTTAGTTTTCGGTGCAAACGTTTCGGCGCTCGTTCCACGGTCGAAATGAATTCCGAATGAGTTATGGACACCGGCGCTCGGTTGATGGAAGGATCGGTTTCAAATCCGTGGATCTGAACATCGATACTTCCGCGCGATGTTTGCCAATATTGGAATTTTTATTCCTATGAAATTTTGTTTTTTTTTTTTTTTTTTT
>NW_006263577.1:243063-253130 GCF_000469605.1 Apis dorsata
TCGAGATATTGGCGGATAATTGAATTTTTACGATCGACAAATTTTATTAATAATATATTTAATGAGAGAGAATTATAAATATATATATATATATATTATAAATAAAATATATAATAAAATATATTATAAATAATTTATAATTATTGTAATATGGTCGAAGAACGAAATCGTGTGAATTTCTCATACTTAAATTGGTTATATAATTGTTCAATATAAATGATTTTAAGATCGAGCGTTAGAAGTAATAATTAATAAAGCTACTAATTAAGATTTATTTAGCGGCTCGATCAAGGCTTATCAATCAATCGATAAGATTATTAGTTATCGATATAATTTATCGTCGTGTAAAAACGTTCCTCGAAGCGATTCTCGGCTTTGAACGAGATCTCGAATTATTAACACGCAAAATCATCGAACTACTCCCTGTTCCAATATTGATTTATCGTGTCTCCTTATATCTAACGTTATCCTTAATCGATATTAATTCGCGTTAGAGAGGCTTAATTCGATGACAAGCGTCGATGCTCACTCCATTGCGTTCGCTCTCTAGTTTCTCTTCGAATCGAAGAGATCGATTCCTCCCTTCCCTCGTTAAAAACTGTCTCGATTCAGGTGTGTAATTTAAAATGCAAAATTAAAATGCCCGTTGAAAAAACTGGTCCCTCCGGGTCGAATAACACTGTTGCACTTATAATTACACGCATGATATATCGCTTGTCCGGGGTGAGACTCGTTATATCGATACTTACACTGACTCTTGGTAATCGTTCCACGCTTTCGTAATTTCTCGTTCGATATCTTTTTTCTTTCCCTTCGTTTCTTCCTTCTTTCTTCGTTTTCTGGATTTTCGATCTTTTCTTATTTTCTAAGATAAAAATATTTTTATTTTTTATCTTTCGATCGAAAAAGTATATACGATGAATCACAGGCAAAATTATTTAATTAATATAAAATAATTTTATTTTTATATAGATAATAATAGATACACTTGACGATCTGTATTCTGATATTTCTTACTATGCAAAACATGATAGTGATTCATGGTATTTACATTTTGTCTAATTTATAAAAAGGAAAAATAATATAACGAATGAAGTTACGAGTAGACATCTTAGTTAAATGTTCAATCAATCATCAGCGATTAAGTATTGTATCATCGATGATTGTAAAAAGATTGAAAGGATTTATTACTAAAAAAAGAAGAAATCTAGTGAATTTTCATCATGAGGCGAAGCTCAAAACAGTCGCCGTTGAAGATGCAAAAAAGGGCACACTCGTGTCTCTAATTTCCTGAATTATTCATAAGTTTTAATACAAACTGTACGCCTTCGTTTCGTCGATTTCCATTAAATTGCGATACTTTCATTTAGTTTCATTAACCAAGCCGTTTTTCACGTTCGTCCAGCCTGGTTTTCTTACGCCACCGATACGTCCTAGATACGTCTCCCAACTTCCTGCGATTGAGAAATTTCTTATTGCGCCGGATACGACTTCCGTTTGGGTTCGAGAAATTAAAATCCTTCGAAATTCGCGATTCAAGGTTTCCATTCTTGCTGAACAATATTTTCTGTTCGAGGATGAAAAATAATAGCAAGCTTTATTCTGATTCGAGATAGTTTAGGAATTATTACGTTAAGAACGAAAAATTTGTGTTCTGAATTAGACAATTTTATGATTCAATTTAGGAATTGTTATATTGGGGATGAAAGTAAACTTGTGAAGTAAATTTTATTCTGATTTTGAGAATTAGTTTAAAAATTATGTATTTAGTGGTCTTTGAATTGAATAAAATAGATTTTTTATTTTTTATTTTTTTTTTTTATTGGAGAATAATATATTTAATAGAATACGGCAATAATCTGTACGAATGGAAGCTTGAATTATTCGTTATTTGCACCTAGAGTCGAACTTACATAAATTTTTCGTTCTTACACCATCCTTAGATTTACCTCTGAGCTATGGATCAGCTAGATAATCTTGCTGATAAATCTTGGAGCTAGTCTTGTACCAAAGACATTTTTCAAATTCTTTCTTTCTCCTTACATTTTTCCTTTATCTTCACGCTTCCACTGACTTTTGTGTGCAGAAAGTTGTTGAGTTACAACCTTCCAAGACGAAACGATTTTTATACATATAAAATATGCATCAAAAAACGAAGATTCATCGATCTAAAATTTTCCAAAATTCTTTTAACATTTTCTAATATTTTAATTAAGAAAGTTTGCAATTATACATCTCTTTCTCTCTTTCTTTCTCTCTGTCTGTTCCTTTACATAAAATTTACCAAAGAAGATCTCGTATTCTATCATTCTATCTTTACTATCGATTATCCATGTGTCTGGCAACCAGTGACAGAAGTGAATATCTTCCCATTTCCGATATCCGTATCTATCTTAACTTCGCCAATTTACAGTTTCTCCAACGTAGCAGAGAAATCTTATTCCGTACGGCACCATCTATCTATCTATCTAAATAATGAAAATCGAATTCTCCAAGATTTAAGATCAATGCTAGGATTAAAAATTAATATAATGAAAATTATGGAGCAAAGCATTAAATATCGTAATAAAAAATTTAAAATAGTTAAATTCATTTATATAATAATTTAACACACTAGAATGTAAATCATGTTAACTGAAAAATATTTTCGCTTAAGAAAAATCTACATAAAAGAAATTCGAAACAATCCAAAATCATTATCCCTTCGTCGTGTCTTTCAACGATCGAATATTTACGAGATTTTGCAAAGATACTTCGAATAAGCTGAAAATTATTGCTCTTTCTATTATTAAAAAATTTCAATCGCCACCAGAAATCGTTTTCTCCAACGACTCGAGTCAAGAGGAAACATCAATTTTTCCATTTAACGAACAACTTTTAAAGCAATGTTAATCTTAACCACGGCTCGAATTCTCTTATTGCGCACACCTTGCGTGTGCAGGTTGTAATGCGAGCACAAGAGCTGAAAGATCATCCGATTAAGAGTATAGCGAGCTACTCGATCCGGGGCCACGATATCTCGTGGGGTACGTGTGGGCACACGCGTGTGCGCAACACGTGTGCGCATTAAACCGGCGATCCTAGCGCTCACGTGGATTAACGATCGGCTGACAAATCAAATTTATCGCGAGATTTCGTTTCGCGTGATGCTTGAACCGAAGGCAAACGAGCGTGAAAGGCTGTGTGCTCTCGCCTCCTTCTCGATTCCACCATTCCTCTATGGGAATGATGGAGAGAATGCAATGAAATCCCGAAGTATTTAACCGGTTTATTGTTGTGGCCATTTTGTGATTCGGTAAAGGTTACCGTAAAAGTGGATCGGATTACAGATTTGTAGGAGCGCGTTGGGAAAGGGTAGAACGGATGTGGAAATTTGAAAGGTTTCTTTTGCGTCAGATGGTATATTTTTCTGCGTGAAATTTAATTTTGATATTAATATAATCAAAATTTCTAAAAATAAGAAGAGAATTTTAGAGAGAATTTCGATTCAGTTCTAATAAATTAAGCAACATGATTGTCGATCCATCCTATGATTAAATCAATAATCAAAAATATACGAATATTTGTATGTATATTCTGTGTCATTAATTTAATTAAACGAATCTTCATAGAGCATTTACACGTACGAACATCGAGGAAAATGGAACGACTGTATATAAAAATTTCACCTTATAGATTCCCTTCGGCGGAGAGACAATTTCGCGAGAGCGAGCTTGCTGTGAAAATCCACGATTCGAAATGACGAAAAGAAAGAAAGAAAAAAAAGGAAAGAAAACGAGGAGGACAAAGCGCGTGTCAAATTTTTCCATGCATTCGCAGACGAACGTGGTAAAATTTTTACACTGCGCGTTCAAATTTCGTCCTCCCTTCCCCCGACAAGAGTGGGCTTTATCATACGGTATGTACTTTTTTACGAAACGTACACGAGGCGAGTGACAAAATTAAAATAGAACGGAAAATACCCGTGTCTATTTTTCCACCTCTTATTTTCCTTTCCATCCATTCCGTGGGGGAAAAAAAAAAAAAAAAATATATCGTTTCGTCCCCTCTATCGCGGTGAAATTGCAATTTCCAGCGTTTCGCTTATCGCGTCTCGCCGATTATACCGAGATCCATCGATCGATAATCCGAAACAACAGTGGGAGGGGGATAGTTTCGAGATATCGACTCGTGGACGAGTGCTGCGCCATTATTAAGTCCAACGAATTCATTGGGTTTCATTCCCCAAACAGGGATGGAATTCGACACCCTTTTCACGAACTACTCACCGCCGGACGACAATGAGAGAAGCGAACAATGATCTCTCGCGCGGATAATGCGGAAGAGAATTAACTCGAAATCCGCTCACCGGTGTGAGCCGGAGGGAGGGGGGATTGGAAGAAACTTTCGAGAGAAACTTGGCGACGATTGAAATTTGGAAAAAGTTGGAAATTTATCTTCTGGTCCAAGTATTTTCAACAATCGAGTTCTTCGATGATCGAGAAAGTAATTTTACAATTTATATATTTTTGATATATATTGGAGAGGTAGGGATCGATGATGCGAAATTTGGAATTTGTTTTTTTAGAATTTTTTAAAAGAATAGATTCGATGATTTTTTGGAATTGAAAATGTATAGAAATTTAATCGTTGGAGATAAAAATTTGGAAAAATTTACTGAATTTTCGTTCCCTCTTTGATGAAAAGTTTTGATTGCCGATACAAATTTGGAAAAAGCGAAAATTTATTTTTTCCTGTTAGCATTTTTCCCTTTTTTTTTTTTTTTTTTTTTTTAATGAGATTTTTATAGAAAGCTTCGACAGGATAAAACGTTTCAACGAGGAGCGGGAGATTCGTTGGAGAGTATTTTGATAATTCGTTGGAAATAGACGTGCTGTTAGCCATAATTGAAATCATACATAACGCGTAGCAATGATTTAAATGCTTGTTCGTATCAAAACTTAATTGGCGTCATGATAAATCCATTAGCTGGGAAAGAAAATGGAGAGGCGAAAATGATGCCTATTCGCGAGATTAAATTTAAAATTCTAATATCTAAAATTTAAAACTCTCTGTAACTTAAAACTAAATAACCTGTACATCATCCCTTCAATTCTCAAAAAAGTGCTCCACGATCACAGTTGACATCCCTTATATCGTGCTAAATCAAAATAACGTGCAAAATACCCCAATCGTTGAATAAAATTCTATCCAATTGAATAAAATTTACTCGTCCATCCGAGAACATCAATGACGTCAACGCATAAAAAATTCATAGAGCTGCGTAACCTGCGACGTCAACACGCATAAGTTAGCCCGGAAGCATCGCGCTTGCATTGTTCGACATATTGTATCCACTGGCGTTGTGCGAGCTCCTTTCAAGAGCCGGTCGACTTCTTGTTACGCGCTCGCGGACAGAAAGAGAAAGAAAAAAAGAGAGAAAGAGAGAGAGAGAGAGAGAGAGAGAGAGAGGAGGCTTTATCTCGAAAAGCCACGCTTGAATAAAGCCTTTCACCAAGCGTCGAAGTCGCCGTTATCGTGCAAAGGCTTAGAATTTGACGTTCCTTTGCAAACAAGCATCGATCTTTGATTTTTTGCTTTGAAATTAGAGGAATTTGAAGAATATGAGAAGCTCGATGTATTTCTTTTTATGGTGAATTATAATAAGTTGAAAGGAAGTATAATATATTTGCAAAATGGTAAACGTTTAGCATTCGAAATATTTTTAATATAATTTTGGATCAATTGAAATTTTGAGTAGTTTCGAGCGATGATTCCATGATCATGGAATTTTATTGGAAGTTTATCGATCAACAAGTTTATCTTATCTTATCGTTTTCCTCTTTTCGTTACTTTTCTTCTTTATCCTTTCCTTTCCTGTTTTTCAACCTTCTTTTCATCGTTTTTTTTTTTTTTTGCTCGCTTCCATTCGCTGCTCGGCGAGGTTCACCGTTCGAGCACTGTTTTAAATTTTTGGCAGGATTGCTGGAAGTTTAATGCGATTTCCGATCGTCCTCCAAGACGTTTTATTTATAGATCGCCGAGCAGTGTCACGTTTTCACGAAATAAAACAACGTTGAAAAAATAAATAATATTTTTAAAAGTAATAAATTATCCTTTTTTTTTAACGAGCAAAACTCAAAATTATTCTCGAAATTTCACTTCTTCCTTCGCCTCGTTAAAACAACCTCTTTAAATTTATCAAAAAATTCACCTTCAACGATTCCATCTCGCGAGAAAAACACGAGTCATCCTTTCGAGCGTTTCATTGATCATAAACATCGTACGAAACTATATTCGTACAAAACATGTATACAACTTCGATATCATCGTTTACGTTGACGTCGTCGCCAAGCCCTTTCTCTTCTTCCAAAAGAACGGCGCCAACCGTGAATGAGAGATTAATTACATCTGCTTGTGTATCGTAAGCAAACGTGGCACTGGAATGAAAAAGGGTTGGTCGCCACCCTCTTCCTCCCCTCGCCTCTCCCTTTGCCCGCCTAAAGAATCGCTAATTAGCCCAAGTTTGCTCTTTTTTCCTTCCCTGTTCCACGCGTTATTTCCTCCTTTTCACACCTCTTCTCACCTCTTTCTTATCCAGACATCTATCTTACTCTTCCAGTAGGAATAACTTTTTTTCTTCTATTACGAATTCTTTCTTATCCACACATCTCTCATCCTTCCAGTAAGAATAATTTTTTTTCTTCTATTACGAATTATGATCGAAAGTATGTTGAGGAGTAAACGTTTTAGTCGATAAGTGGGATTGATCGAGTGATGTTTAGTAAATTTTCCATTAGAGTTTGTCTAATTAATTTTACCAAACTTTATATTGTTGCATATGTTAAATAATCGAAATGTATTAAGATTGACTTAGCAGTGGTTTAAAAATTGATGAAAATGCAAAAGGCTCGGTTCAAGATAAAATATTTTTTGTATGAATTCTCTCTCAATCGATAGATTTCATCGATCTCGAAAGACAGATTTTTAATATCAAAGAAACCTTACAAAGAGTAAGAGAATATTTCGTATTATTACGATTTGCTTCGCTCCGCTACGAATTACAATTAATCACGATTTGTGAACGATTGTCGTGCGTGAAAAGGCACGATACCAGAACGAAAACGAGGCTTTCGTTAATTATTTTAACCACGATCGATCCACGCATATTGCGGATGGGTTTGATTAAATGGCGCTCGGCGAAGAATCTCATTTCTCGCTTTCACCGAGATAATATCGATTCCGCTCGGTAGCTCGGCCAGTTCGTGGTGGATGGATCGATCGTCGTTCCCTCTAATCTTTCTTTACGAGGATAAATAATTTAATTCGATAAAGAAGACCTTTGTTTTCGTGGATGGTATTTGCAAAGACGAAGGCGGACAAAACAGTTGCATTATGAGATTGCATAAGAATGAGAGGAGAGGCAAGTTTATGATACTTGGCAGAGAGAGGATTCTCACGAGTATAAGATAGATTGAAGTGATTTATCTGCGCTTCTTACGATCCGTCCCGAAGATGTTATTTATTTCTATTGTAATTGGAAGATGGATACGATGCCTGTTGTTGTATTTTTCTAAAATTTTTCTCGAATAAATATTGAAAAGAATTTTTCTAATATTTTTGTTTGAAAAATAATAATACGATAATTTCGATGACTGCAATTTTGCTGTTCAAACATTACAATCCGATATAATAAAATCCGTGTGAAACTTGTGAAATTTTACTTTCGAATGTCAATTGGGGAGGGAAGAAGGTAAACTCGGTTTAGATGTCATTTTCTACAGATAAAGACAATCTCGAAAATCAGGTACAGTTCGATGATGGCCTGTCAAACGCGAGACTACTATTACTGAGCGAGTGACGTCCAACACGGATAATTTTGGATTTGTAGAAATTGATATAGCTTTGCCTATATCCGGGATCATCGAATTCGATACAAGATCGATAATTAAACTCTGCCGACACGATACGCAATCCTAGCCCGCGGGATACACATCATGCGGAAAGCGGCACGCGAGGGCGGATGCAAATTATTATTATAACTAGAGAAACGTTGATCGAGTGTCAGCAGATTTGGAATACGATAACTTCGACATCAATTGGACGAACCTCATTGAGATCGATATGAAAGGCAATGAAGGCACGATACATAATTAACCTCAAATTAACGACATGTAGTATTAACATTGTGGAATTTTATATAATTTTAAAAACTTTGTAAAAATATGGCCATTAGTATAATTTCTGTAATACAGAAGAAGATTTTTAAGGTTCCTTTAAGAAGTTCCTCAAGTTCTTGTCAATAAGACGTTCTTTCGTTTAAATTTTGTATGGCAGATTCCACATCGAAAATTATCGAATCGAGTATCAATGGAATTCGTGAGTCGATGAATAAACATCGTTGCGAATCTATATATTATTGCGCATGATCGATGATATCTGTTGGTATCAGTTCTCGATGATGTACGTATCACCCGATCTAATCCATTTACACGGGTTGAGTTTCGTCACTGCTACATTACCCTTGTCTTATCTCGTGTTCACGTTCGAAAACATTCGTTCGCGCTTGTAGCGTATCGTGTCGACTCTCTTACAAGTTAAAAGATGAATAGAAATTCGTACGAATACTAGATTCTAGATTAATTCACGAAAATTCGAACTTTAAATCGAAACTCTGACTATATATACAATACCACGAGAAGAAAAATGGCGAAGAGATTCCATAGGCCATTTTTCCAAAGATATAAAGGCGAAGTTGTTAGAGGCCGCAGCCGGAGTTGAACGAACGAAAGTTATGAACAGATACGACACGATGGATTAACGATTCTTCTGTGGACAGTAGAGGAAAAAAAAACTTTTAATTTATATACCGAGACGGGACGTTCCGCACAGAAGAAGAAGAAGAAGAGGAAGAAGAAGAAGAAGAAGAAATCTTCTCTCTTCTCCTCGACCATATCTTATTTTTCTTAATGGTCATATCTGTATATGGGACTTTTGTACTTGGAATCGGTGTCCTCCTTTTATATCCTTCAACGTGCAAACGTGAAACGATGCGGAAACCAAGATACCCCGTCCCTATCGGCCCGTTTCTTCTTATTTTCTCGGCCGAATATTATCGATTGAGACTTCTTCTTCTTCTTTTTCTTTTTCTTCTTCTTCTTCTTCTTTTTCTTCTTCGAGGAGTTCTTACGACTTCTTCGCCAGACTTTTTCCTCGGTAATTTCTTTTTTTTTTCCTCGGATGGTGCTTCGAAGGGAGTAATTGAAACGTGAAGTTTCGTTTGAACGGATTAACTTGGCGGACGGTTGAGAAATATTGTTAAAATTGGTCGGACTTATTTGCCTCGTATTCTCCTCTTGTGAGAATAAGAATATGTAATTGAAGTCGAGCAGATGCCTTTTCGATCTTTGGTTTTTAAATACAATTTGGAAAAATATATATATTCATCGTGTAAATAATGATTGAATCAAGAGTCGTTTATAAAGATAAACGCGAGAGTGTTGAGATAACAATTAAACAATTTCGAATGATATAAATAGAGAATTTTAAAAAATTCTTTTTAAAAATTTATGAAATTCGATGCGAATAATTTTTGTAATTTTCAAAAATATAATGGATGGAATCGAATAATTATCATCCTCCATTCTTCTCCGAATTCTCCTCAATCCTTTTCATTCCAGTTCCATCGAAGTGCCAACTATCCACTGTAAATTACTTCATTAATGTTGGCATTAGATTTTCGTGATCGTTTCGCGAACAAGATCTAGCTACGCCACTAGTTACACTACGCGAAAGCTGTTTCTATTATGAAACATTAGTTTCCTCAAGTTCCAAGTTAACAATCAATCACTTGGCGCAAATCGCCTATCCGTACGTCAGGTACAGTTGCATTTAAAGCGTCGCTTGCTATACAGTTATATACAGGCGTGCTTCTCTCTCTTTCTCTCTCCAATACCGTTTCGTCGAACAACTTTCATCGATATTCATCGTTCTCGTAAAAGGTAATTAATTTCTCGAAGCGAATTCATCAAATTAATACGTTATAATCGAGAGTGCATTAAGCAGACAAAGGTCCATTTTTTTTTTTT
>NW_006263577.1:253387-257729 GCF_000469605.1 Apis dorsata
TTATAATTTGTAATTTAAAAAAGTAGGATAATTACGTAGAATTAGAAGAAAAGAATTAAAAGTAATACTTTTTTAAGTATTACAAATTTCTAGTTTACCTCTTGAAAATTTTTTCCAATTTCTTTCGTAAAATTTCGATTTGTTAAACAAAAATTTATTTTTCTTACTTTTGCTGCTAATAACATCGACACAATATTCATCACGAACGATTTTACTTTCTTCCACGTAACGAGTTTGACATTATTTGTCCCGA
This sequence comes from Apis dorsata, assembly GCF_000469605.1. Lineage (NCBI taxonomy): Eukaryota > Metazoa > Arthropoda > Insecta > Hymenoptera > Apidae > Apis > Apis dorsata. The sequence goes on from NW_006263577.1 coordinate 253,641, forward strand.
AAAAAGCACAAACCAAATAACATTTTAATCATCTTCTCTTAAAGCACTTCACCTGTCAATCTTCGATCCAACTCGAAAAAGAATCTTCGATCCTTCTTTCAAAATATACACACACCGTGTCTCCCTGTTTTCCACGATGCAAATTCTCAAGCTTATGACCTTTGCCCGCAACTCGTGTTACTCGTTGGAACCGTGTTGGAACGAAGGGGCAATATTTCAACGTAGCTCGAGATAGCGTCAACATGGCGGCTACCGGGCCCAGCCACCCATTGACCCCTTCGTCCCACTCGTTCGATCTTTAAACGGTTCATTCATAAACCGAACTTGTGGGCGTAAATGAATCGTATTCCGGCGTTCTTAATATTAGTAGCTCGACCGCGTGGGCGTGGTGGTCCCGGGGTTTGTTGATCGAGAGGGGGGGAGGAGGAGGGGTATCGCGTATCTGCGGACGCGAAAAGAAAATGTATTGCTTAGCGAGTCGGAAGGGCGTGCTATAAATCTATCCACAGCCGCGGCCGAGATTTATACCAACTAATCGCTCTCGCCTTCTTATTGCCTCCTCCCTCCCCTCCCTTCTTTTCTCGCGCCCCGTTTCTTTTTTTCTTTCTTCGTTTTTGGACGAAGGGGAAAGTCGTTTGTTCGCTCCCCTGGAAGTTGTAGCGAAGCTGGAGGGGACAATTAGGGGATCGTCGAGTGCTTCTTTCTCTTCTCTCTCCAACACGACGAGATTTTAATAATGGATGTAGGAATATATTTTGAATAGTCGGGCGAATATTTGTCGAAGAAAATGGATTAAAATGGAAAGAGCGATTGTAGAAATGATTGTACAGATGTATGGTGAGACGCTGGTGAGAGAGAACTTTTGAAAATTAGTATTAAGAATCACGACGACGGACGCGTCAATCTCTCGCTTTGATGAAACTATTACGGCAATCAGCAGAAATCTTCTTCTTCCTAGTAACTTAATTGACTTCAACTGCCCACCGCACGCCCACGATTCCACGAAACTGAAGATCGTCGTTCAGCTTTACTTGGGCGTGGAATATTTTAAATGTTAACAGGCTTATTTATCAAAGATCCCGTTTCTGGGAATGAAGATGTATCGATTATAAATGCCACCAATTATAACCCGAATGATCCATGCGCCAGTTACGTTCTTAGCTTCTTCCTAGACTTCCTATTGTCGCCAAACCCCATAAATCCTCAGCCCAGCCTCTTGACGTCCCATTGTACGTCGCTAAACAGAACAGTTTCCAGGTCAGCGATTCACAATTATATCTATAATACCCACTGATGCATCGTCCTATCCATAACACACACACACATTCACACGCATACAAAATATAAATTCCTATATTAAATCGAAAATCAATCGTAAGAATTATCCATCCAGTTTGAAATTTCGAAAGATTATTCTCGATCTCCTCCAAAAATCCTCACTAAAAACGCGAAATTATCAAAACTTTCTCAAAAATTATCAAAACTTTCTCCAAAACAAACGGTGTCCGACACCGTTCATTCGTGAACGAAACGATATCGCTGGTACTCGGTCGAACGGATCACGCTTTTCCCCGGCCACCGGGTTCAGATAAAGTCAGCAGGGCTGCGTCCAGGTAGGCATAAGACAAATAGAGGACGGCTCTCGGGCTGTCGGGCCTCCCGGTAAAGCGAAACGCTAATGAACCCGACGAGTCCCTCGGAAATGGTATCGTGGCCACTCGGCCACGTTCTCGGTGATTAGTCGTTAATGCTTATCATTAACCCCGGGGGTTAATTCCCGCATTAATTACTGCAGGGCCTGTGTGTGTCGCCTCTGTTGGAAACTGTCTCGGTCAACTGTGCACACAACGCCCCGCACCATCGTACACACAGGTGTCGTCCATGGTGTTTCGAGTGGACGCGCGCCACCACCGTGAAAACCTGCTTGTCCACCGTTTTCTCCCGCCGAATTAATCTTATCTCTCGGATAAAACGATATCGAGATATTCTTTCGATTCGAAACCATTGAGAATTGTTTTCGAAATTGAGATCTCGATTCGGTTGGATTATTGGATTATTATTATTTTTTTTTCAAATTAACCCTTTGCTTTCCAACACCACTGGAATTGTTGCAACTTGAACGGCGACAATATTTATTTATGTTTGATTCTTTTGGAATATATTCTTATAATCTTATGAGGTGTAATTTTTATCTTATGAATAATTATCTTATGATAATCTTATGAGGCCACCGAATACGCGGATCTGAGTCTGGAGTTGCTTTGTTCGAGCGAAACAGGCCTGGAGTGCAGAGGGTTAATTTATGTTCTCTGGAAGGAAGGAGGATTGAAACAGTGTCAAATTCCAATACTCTCTTTTTGTGTAAAATTTTTAATGACGCGTCGTAAATTGTTGCATAATTGTTTACGACTTCACAGATATAGTATTTGACAAAAATATACGTAATCCAAGTTTTTAATTGATAGCAATAAAATACAAACATAAAATATATATATATATAAAATGCTTAATCTATCCAAAACAATTATGTTCAATTTTCCGTTCAAATTCCTTTTCGAGTATAATATTTCTTCCTCTCCCCTCCCATAAAAAAAGCGTTAATTCTGAGTTAGGTGAATGAACATTGGCATCTTCATCTTTATACCCGTCGTATTAGTTTATAATAGATGTAATATATCGCTATTTATGGCGGAAAATTGACGTACCGGACAACCTGTTACAATATTTATATTGTATAAATCGTTCCTGGAACGGCTACTCCAGCCTCCATGGAAAAGAAGTTGTGGCAATTATGCTAATTGGTGCGCCAGTAGTCGCGAACCGCGGAAGAAGAGAGAAAGAGAGAGAGAGAGAGAGAGAAGTTTACGACATGTGCCGATGATATCATCGGACGTTATATCACACGTTAATTAAGCCATTGCGACGATCAACGGTTATTAAGAGACCAGTGGACGTTTGGATTGATCCGAGTTGGTTAGTTTTGAGTCGCGTGCCGAGACAATTTTACGATTCAAGCCTTTTCACGGAAAGGGAAGTTCCGTTTCTTTTTTTTTTTTTTTTTTTTTTTTTTTTTTTTTTTTTTTTTAGGTGGATTTTATTAAGGTCGAGGACGCTTTATACCTTCGAAAAAGAATGTTGTTGCGAACGAAGGTAACGTTATAACGATCCTCTCTAAATAATGCACTCGTTAAAATCTAGTAGTGAAAATTCTTTTAAATTCGAAAAGCTGTTCGCCGTCTTCCATTTACCTCCGAATATATTTTTATACTCTTCTACGTAATAAAAATATCGTTCGAGCCACGTTGCCGAGCTTTTTCGAGCTTAAAATTCTCAATATAGTTTGTTATTCGATATTTCAGAGAAATATTCTAGTTATATTATTTTCGATGATATAATAGTCTTTGTTTAATTTTCGTTAATCGTGATAATAAATTTCTTAAATTTAAAAAGGATAATCGTATAATCGATATTTTTTATAATATTAATTTATAATTAATTCGTCGAAATCGTGTGTTAACAATAGAGTTTATTAAGCTAAATAAAGTCTTACATAAAAGAAATCATATTTTTCAGAATGCATTGATCAAAGAAAATCAACTGTATTCCTTTCGTTTCTTCCATTTTTCCATTTTATTATTATTAATTGATTTGTTAAAACATCGGCGATAAAATAAAATTTCAACTATAACCATTTTTTTTTATTCAAATCTTTATCGAAATTTGACTATTTTTACCATCTATATTTAAATCGAATAGATATTATACAAATATTTACGCATCGAGATTTGTATATATTCGCGTTGCAAAAATTGCAAAATTGACGAAAAATCACGGACGCGTCCCCCATGGTGACGTAACGTCGTTACAACGTATCGGATATCCGGTGTGCAGTAACGCTGGGCCCGTGGGGACAAGTTTACGAGGAAACTGTCATGCAATAAAGATGTACAGTTCGGTAAATAGCATTTGGAATTCAATGCAATGTGTGCTGAAGGCATAATACACTTGTAACCCGGCATGCGGGACCAATAAACTTTCTTCTCTCTCTCTCTCTCTCTCTCTCTCTCTCTCTCTCTCTCTCTCTCTCTC
>NW_006263577.1:257809-259974 GCF_000469605.1 Apis dorsata
GAATCGTGGCACGGAGAGGAATCAATCGCGCGGACGTGTCTTCAATTTTGAATGGGATAACAGTCCAGTTTGTTAACCTTGAGAAATACGTAGAAATACGTAGTTCGTTTATAGGTTGGATTCGGTATGATTGCAGATTGCTTGTTTAAATAGAAATTATTTGGAAGGAGATGCGTGTTGAATATCGAATAAGAATTTTCGTTCGTTGAATATGTAATTTTCTTTTTTTTTTTTTTTTTTTCAATTTTTTTTATCTCCTCGTTTTTTTTTCGATTTACGGGTACGATGATTAAGTCAAATATATATTTTCAATATTTCTAAATCGTAAAACGAAAGAGTGAGAGAGAGAGAAAGAGAAAAAGAAAAAATTAAACGGAGATATTCATTATTGGATATCGTGGAATAACCAGTGTTGCAAAATGAAAAAAGTGTACACGTGGAACGTAATTGTGAAAGGTTAATAATCCCATTTCGCTTGAAATTTCTTATTTTCTCTAATAATGATATTCCATAAATATATTAACATTCTATATATATAAACAAATAATAGGATGTTAGAAAATTTCGTGTAATTTTCATTTACGAAAGTGTTACTTACTTTTTCATTCTCGATAATATTTTATGCTGTTTTTAAAATTCTACATAAAGGGTCTTTGTCACGAGTTTACACCTTTTTCTCGCGAGTCACCATTATTAATCGCGCAAACAATCTATAGACTCTTTCTTCTAGACTAGAGTTTTCAAAAGTTTCGTCAGTTTAAACAGATTCGACTAATCGATAACTGATCCCGTTATCACAATTAACAAATATACCAAACTCCATATATAAATGAAAAGTTATCCGAAAAGTTTACGACAAAAATATTCTGCATCTCTTCTCCAATTTTTAAATTCTTATCTACCAATTAATTTCCAATTCTTCAAAAAGAAAAAAGAAACTGCAATCACAAACGAATAAAAATTACCTCGGAAGAAGGAAGAATCGTCGGTTTTTCGAAAATGGGGCAGGCGCGCGATATCTTTGATCGTTCGGCGAAAATAAGCACGAGTACCTAACACTCTCCTCGCGAGGAGAGATTTAATCGTCCGCGGCCAGCCAGCCGAAAATATATTATATCGGCCGGTGAAAATTTCCTTAATTTCGCGAGGGAAATTGCAGCCCCGACCCCGATGAAACCGGCCACGCATATCCCTCACGAGCGAGGGGGATGGACAGACCTCCGCCGACCCGATTTGAAGTATGCGCTTGACGCATGCAAACCCTCAACCCTCCATCGTGTGTTCTCCAAGGTGGAATCCTTTTATTTCTGTCCAACTTCGTTCGTAATTCCCGTACTTCGCAGAAGAAAATTTTGCCGGCAATGTTGATTTGGCGATGGCAATAAGGATTTTTTTTGAAGTTTAGGTGATAAGAATTCAAATATTTAGAGGCTGTGACTATATTATTAGAAACATCCGATATTTCATAAATATTATAGTTCACGTATCGTTCACTGCTGAATACCGCTTTAGACGCTTTGTTGACAATGCTTGTGACATCGCACGTCGCGTGCTAGCAGAGCTATATAATTTGGATATTCGAATCGATAAGACTGGAGGCTCAAATATTTTTGTCAATTATTTTTTATTTCTAGCTTATATATATATATATACTTAATATTATATGAAATTACATTTATAGATTAAAATTGTTTCGTTACAAATCATGATTAGCGTATTATGAGAAATAGAAAGTATTTTTATATCGATACACTTGCAACACTTTCGATTCTATGCCTACGCTTGATATATTGAGATTTATTGTCTCTCTCTGTCGGATCAGTACAAATAAATACCAAACAAAAATAAGCGTTTCCTCCCAATCAGATTTCTTTCCAGCAGGAATTAAAAATCAAAAGATAATATTCGTGAGACGCAACAATTCAAAAACTCGAGAGTGATTTACGAGAGATGTTAAATTTCCAATTTCATAATCTCCAATTAACAAGAGCGCAACATCGATTTGTGAATAGATTAACCAGACCTCTTTTCAGCAAGAATTAAAAAATCAAAAGACAATATTCGTGAGACGTAACAATTCAAAAATTCAAGAGTGATTTATTAGAGATGTTAAATTTCCAATTTCATAATCTCCAATTAACAAGAGCGCAACATCGATTTGTGAA
>NW_006263577.1:260001-262602 GCF_000469605.1 Apis dorsata
GTTAACCAGATCTATTTCCAGCAAGAATTAAAAAATCAAAAGATAATATTCGTGAGACGCAATAATTCAAAAATTCAAGAATGATTTATGGGAGATGTTAAATTTCCAATTTCATAATCTCCAATTAACAAGAGCGCAATATCGATTTGCGAATAGGTTAACCAGATCTATTTCCAGCAGGAATTAAAAAATCAAAAGATAACATTCGTGAGACGCAACAATTCAAAAACTCGAGAGTGATTTACGAGAGATGTTAAATTTCCAATNNCCATAATCTCCAATTAACAAGAGCGCAACATCGATTTGTGAATAGGTTAACCAGACCTCTTCAGCAGGAATTAAAAAATTAAAAGATAATATTCGTGAGATGCAGCAACTCAAAAAACCCTTTGCTCGAGAGGCGACTCTCAGTTTCATATGGCAATTCGAGTGATTTAAGAGAGATTTCCAATTTCATAATCTCTAATTAACAAGAGCGCAGCATCGATTTGTGAATAGATGGTTAAACCTCTTTCCAGCAAGAATTAAAAAATCAATAATTAAAAAAGTCAATATTCGTGAGACGCAGCAACTCAAAAATTTAACCCTTTGCTCGAGAGGCGACTCTCAGTTTCATGCAGCAACTCGAGTGATTTAAGAGAGATTTCCAATTCCATAATCTCCAATTAACCAAACCTCTTTCCAGCAGGAATTAAAAAAAAATCAAAAGACAATAATAAGAGACACGACAGAGATTCGAGAAGTTTTATAATTCAACGTTATTTTCATCCAAGCACGTCTCTCGCGATTCCTATCGATTTATTCGAACTTTCGAACACGAACGTTCCTCCGCGATCGATCCTACATCGAGGACGCATAAAGTACTTACACCGGAAGTTCTTTCTTCACCGTTCTCGAAAGAACACCTCGAGGGCGGAAACTTACACCTCGGACAACTTGCTCCTCGAGTTTCTCGTATCAACCGTGTTCCCCTCGCATCCAATCGACTTCCAGCCATAGTTGGACAATTCACGATTGCGGGGCGAGTTTCGTTCGGGTGGAAAAAAAAAAAAAAGTACTCGCCACAAACGTGTCCCGATTAATTGGCCCTGCCCGTATCCAGTTTCATTTGCGCGAGATTTACGAGGCGAAAGCTCGAAAAATGCCTGTATAATATCGGTGGTTTCTGAATAATCAGACCGATATCCATAATTGTCTATCAATACTCGTTCGCCGATTAAAAGTGGTGAATCGTTTCTTCTCGTCGAGGAAGAGAGAGAGAGAGAGAGAGAGAGAGAGGATTTGGTCGCTTGGAAGAAAGTCTGCACGCAAATCGTGGGTGTTGAATCGAGAAAAATGATCTAGGTTTTTTCGTGAAACTCGTCGGTGAAAGTTTTGCGAATAAATTAGTCGTTCGGATATATAGAGAATTTTCGTCCATGTTTCTTTTTTTCTACTTAATTTCGCGTTGAGAGGAGGAATGTAAGTCTCTTATCACCTCTTGCACGGTGATATGATAACGTATATCGTCCACGTCGCGAGCACTTATGTATGAAATATTTATTCCTATAAATTTACGGAAGATATTTTTAATATGCGAAACGTGATAATACATTGAATGTTATAATATGGAGTATATGGTAGAGTATCGTAGAAAAATTCTTCCATATCTTCTTTTTCAAAAAGATCAAAAGATTTTTGGAGCTTTCTTAACTCAAGAAGTCAATCTTACATTCGTCTTCACTCTCAACATTCGATCTTTACAACACGTCGCAATCTCCAATTCAAAAATTAATAATCTCATCCTTTTTTCCGTCATTGTTCACCTTCCAAACGACGATCGTTGCAATCAAAAGCCCTAAAGCTTTCCAACTCAATCCACAATTTTCAATTTTTCAATTTGGCCGATTTCAAAAATTCGCCGCTCGCAATATCACTTTTCCTTCTTCTTTCGTCAAACTTTCAATAATTCAAGGATTAACGAGCAATCCTGGAAGTTGGAGAAAGCTCGAGAACCGGACCACCAACCGCGTGTCAAAAACGCAGGCCGACACGAGGACGGGGAGGTGTCCGAAAATGGCGGAAACGAACGTCGTTACATCCGCGACGATCACGGAGCGCCGAGCTCGTAAAACGTCTGGAAACTCGCGTGGGAGGAAACGTCAAAGTTAGTGAATGGCCCATTCAATGCGCCGCCGCGTCCGGTCAAACCGGTCCGCGCGATCTCTCGCTGTGTTTATTCGGCACGCTTGCCATTCTCGCCGCGGCCAGTTCCTCTAGAAAACAGAGGAAACGGAGGAACACCGAGCCAGAGACAGAGAGAGAGACAGAGAGATAGAGTCTCTCCTCAGAGAAACGCCTGGTGTTCCTGAAAAACCTGTCGGTCGGATGGGAAGGGTGGAGGTTCGAGCACAAATTATCGCGAAGCGGCGACTCGTCGATTCGTCTCGACAGGAAAGAGGGACTCTATCGAAGGAAGTCCTGGTGTCAGTTCGAGTCAAAGAGAAGGCAGCCAAGTTTTGCCCGCTAACTTGCCCGTTCCGCGCCAAGACAATGGAGGCTCTTGTCTAGGAGGGTCTTTCGAGGGAGGGAATCTCTCACGGTTTCAACGGGGCAGGGAGA
>NW_006263577.1:262789-265047 GCF_000469605.1 Apis dorsata
CGAGACGTGGATCGACTAGCAAAAGACAAATTTCATGAGAAAGAATGGGGGATGATCGATGCGCCACCCTTGTCTGTCAGGAATTTGACGATTTTTAAAAAGAATTCGAAGAAGAAGATGTATATGATATTTTTTTCTTTTCGGTCTTTTTGCTGTTCGAAGAGCATTATTTAAAAATGTCGAGTCTCTGATAGATTGAGAATATATTTTAGGTGAAACGAAATTATAAATAAATTAATTTAATTGCAAGGGATAAATATTGAAATTAAAGGAGAATATATGTTGGTAAGATATAAATACGATTTAAAGGATCGTAAAGAATAAATGGATACTTAAGATCGACATTGTGCACACGTACAATCATTAAAATATCTATAAAAGTATCTATAAAAGATCGATCGGATCCCCGTTCATAAAATAAAATAACTAACATTAAGTTTTTATCTCGTTAGTGTTTCAAAAAAAAGGCGCGTGATCCAGCAAATTCTTTCTTTCTTCCACGCATAAAATCGAAGCAAATTACTGTGCGCATTAAAACGAGTTCTTTTGAACAGAGCTTGCTCGAACCAGTGTCTCCCGTTCTCTTATTCGGCCGACAAGCAATGACCATAATTTTTTTATGTTCCAGGTAAGCCCGTGGCAATTCGTTTTCCATACACGAATCGACGTAACTCGTGAGTATTTAACGACAAATACAAATAAGAGCATTGAAGCGGAACCTTCGATATCCGCGCTTGTAACCACCGATTATCACTCGTTCTTGCTCTTTGAAATTTTACTTTATTATCCTCTTAAAAGAGTAAGAATCAATCGTTTTATCCTTTTTATTCGACACTTTCTCTCATACGCACTCGATAACTTCTTTTCTCAAAATTTATTCTTAATTAATTTGAATCCTCTTATAGTGATAAATAATGAAAATATGTATATGACTATTATACTTTTTCACTACTTTTTCCATTCTTAACCACTCTTATTCGTCGAATAATTGTCATGAAATCGAAATTTTCATTTCTCTCGTCTCAAAATCGGCAGAAAAGAAAAATAAGATCACTTTAATTCTAAAAGAAATCGGCATAAAAAATCGGTTGAATTTCAACGACTGATGATCAATTCTCGATGATCGATATTTCAAATGCAAATTGAAAATAATTGGCGAAAGTGAGATCTGAGAATTTTTCCTACTCGTTGCTTATATTTTCGATTTGACACAATTTTCCATATATAAAATCGGTATCATCCAGTATTTATGAAAATTCACTACAATTTCTGATTGTACAACATTCACAAATCGATAATATTCTACGAAAATATTTTTTATAGAATCCATAGTGAAATATTTCCACCGGTTTTTCTTGCCCCGCGTTCACGACACTCGATCGGCGTGCGCTCGCGATCGTTACGAATGGAAACGGTACCCGTCGTCTTGTTTCAAACCCGCGAGCTTATCCAATCGAAGGTGGCGAGCGGTCGAAGGTGCCGTGGGGGGCAATTGTTATTCTCGCATAACTTAATGCCTCGATCAACAATTCAAATCGGGCACCGTGCATAAAATGCAACACCCGACGACACCCGCTATCCTTCGAACGGTGGATACTTCTTGCATTCCCCTTCCTCTGAGAGAATCGACCTCTTGCCCGGCCATTGTTTATTTAAGTGGAGGCTGCGTAACAATCAATTATGGATGAAGCCGAGAAATTGAACGGATGAGGAGGGAGAGGAAAGGATATTGCTAAGTGGTGCCAACTGTGCTTTGCTCGCTATTGAAATTTGAGGAATCATTTAAAAACAGGAGGGATAGAATTTGGAAATGGAATGAAATTGATTTCTTGTTTCTTCGAAATTGCATCCTCGAAATTGAGGATTCGTGTCGTAATGTTGCAGAATATGGATGAATTCGATCGAGATGGAAGAAGACTAATGGAAGAATTTTTCAAATTATTTTTCAATAGAAATATATTAATTTTAAAATATTTTGGATTAATTTGGAATTGGTTTATTTTGTTGATGATCGTGTGATCGGGTTTTTGTGAATCGTGTTATGTTAATAAATCAAGTAGTACGAATCAACGTTTAATAGAAGATGCATCTACCGAGATATTCTTGCAAACAAATACTTATCCAAACGGATTGTACATAAATTTCGCGAGTCACTAACAATAACAATATCTGAAATAACAAATTTTTAAAATCACTATCCTATAAAAAAACATCGTATCGCAAAATAAAATCGGCAACATGGACACGTTAAAAAAAAA
>NW_006263577.1:265305-271843 GCF_000469605.1 Apis dorsata
TCCAACTATTTTCGCTCTTTGCTCTGCAACAAACAAAGATCTCTATCTCGTTCTCGTTAAATCTTTGTTCGACCGATACGTTACATTACGAAACGAGGAGCGAGGACGTTGATCCTTGGACGTAGGCGGAAAGAACACGGTTCTCGAAAGAGCGCGTTTCTGGCTTCTGGCGGGCAGAGGGGGAGGGCCGAAAGGCGGGTAACACGTCTCGGCTCGCCGCGTGTGTTACCAGACCGGCGGCGATCTAGTATGCGGATACAGACATTAGCCGTACACGGGGATCGATAAAACGCTATGCGTGTCGCGTTTATTATGCACAGTGTTGCCTTGTCGTGGAATCAGACTTTGCCCTCGTCCTTGGTATCTCTCGTTCTCGTACCTAAGTATCCATTCCTCGTATCACGAAATCGGCGATGCGATTTAAATAAAACGATTTCAACGTTTTGATGATCAATTCTCGATGATCGATATATCGTACAAATTGGAAATAATATAAAATAATTGGCGCGAGTGAGATCGAAGTTCAATTTTTCCTATTCTATTTTCGATATTTCGTGGCTCGTGTACGAAATCGGCGTGGAAAATCGTGGAACTTCAACGATCGATGATCGATATTTCGTACAAATTGAAAATAATTGGCGAAAGTGAGATGGGAGTTCAATTTTTCTTATTTGATATTTCGGTGCTTATGTACAAAATCGGCAAAATAATGAAAAATCGGTCGAATTTTAACGATCGATGATCGATATTTCGTACAAATTGAAAATAATTGGCGAAAGTGAGATCGGAGTTCAATTTTTTTTACTTGATATTTCGTTGCTTATGTACGAAATCGGCAAAAAAAAATCTGTCGAACTTCAACGACCGATAATCAATTCTCGATGATCGATATTTCGTACAAATTGAAAATAATATAAAATAATTGGCGCGAGTGAAATCGAATTTCAATTTTTCCTATTCTATTTTCGATATTTCATGGCTCGTGTACGAAATCGGCGTGGAAAATCGGAACTTCAACAATCGATGATCGATATTTTGTACAAACTGAAAATAATTGGCGAAAGTGAGATCGAAGTTTAATTTTTCTTACTCAATATTTCGTTGCTTACGAAATATTCGTTGTACGAAATCGGCGTGGAAAATCGGTCAAACTTCAACGACGATGATCATATTTTCGATGATTGATATTGTTATTCGAATTTGGGAAATAAAAGTTATGTTATGGGGAGTAAATTGAAAATAATTAGCGTAAGTGCTAAGCGCGAAATTAGATTTCATCACTTCCTCAACATCTCGTGTACTTCGTTAAAATTTCAATTCGATGATGATCAATTTTCAGTTAATTTGATATTTGTTATTCGAATATAGGGAGTACGGTAGATGTTATATTATATAGAAGATAAGTTGAAAATAATTAGTAACTCGATATCTCTACTTCGTTGTTCGTCAAAATCGTTGCGGAAAATCGATCGAACCTCAACGATGAAGACTTAATTTTTGATAATTGATATTGTTGCTTGAATTTGGGAGCATAAGTTGATGAATTTCGAAAAAGTAATAACAATACAATATAAATTTTATTTAAAAATTGAACGTGAATATTTTTATATAAAAGAAATGACGAATAAATGTTATTTATTAATTAAAATGTAACATTGAAAGAAAAGAATTTGTAAAAAGAATTTATGTGTCAATAAATTCATAAATTCATTCATTTTTCTTCTTCTTTTGTATATAAAATAATTTTGTGAAAATTTAATAAGATTTTTTTTTTAAATTTCTTAACATTCAATGCTTGGTTTCTTTTGTTTCTTTTTGTAACAAAATGTTATGATATTAATATGACGTTGATAACACGATGAAATAAAATATCCTATAATTTTGCAGGAAGAAAAAGAAAGAATTATTCAGCTACTTTTTCAATAGCCTGATTGATTAAGCCGACTTACTAAACGAGAGAAAGTTCCGACGAGTCTCAATTTTAATCTCTTCTTGCTTCCTCTAAAGTTTTCCAGAAACTTATTTCACTTTTTTCCAGGGAAAAAAATTTATTATCTCTCAATTTTCATTTCAATTTTCTCAATTAATCACAATCTTATTCACCAACTGCCTCATTTTCAAATACTTATCCCACGTATAACGTTCTATAAATTATTCTCATCGATCCTCTAATTCGAGATTCCAATTTTTCGCGCTCTTATTCAATTCTCATCGTATAAAGAATCTTCAATTATAATATCTGATGAAAAGCTCACCACCTGCAATCGTCTTCCACGCGATAAATAAAAGAATATAAATGACACTTCATACAAAGATCCCTCTTCGACCCTAACCTTTCACTCCTCCAACTATCCACGTTACACCTTGTCATCATCGATCAACAATCGCAACACAATATCATCAATTCTTTTCAATAAATCATTCCATCGAAACGACAACGCTTTTTCACCCAAAACATTAAAATTAATTAATCCACCGGACATATCCTGATAATTGAAATCGCTCGATATCGGATCACTGTTCGCTGAAAATTCACTCTCGTCCACATTTCACAGTGAATCTGTCGCGATTGTTCGAGCTTCGAGCTTCGCTTTATCTCAAAATACATACCCGATATATATAATATATAATATATATATATATATATACGGATCGAACGACATCCGAGGGATCGTTACAACGCGAGATAAGATCGGGGAGAGGACTCGCGTTATTGGCCACGTTATTGGATGGGACTCGTGTCACGCTTATGCACGCGACGTCATCCGTGAAGCGGAAAGTTGACGGTCCGAAAGGGTTGACGGGCGTCCAACCGATTTTCGTTCCACTCGTTTAAAAGGAAACGGACATCGGTTTTGACACGAACGGCTTGCTACCGTGAAGAGATGGTGAAGCGGTGTCGAAGTGGAACGAGACGCTCGAGGATAATAAAGTTGATGATATTTTATGAGGATTGACGAACAAGATTTTTTTATATATTCTATTTCTGGTCTGCTCAATTTTAAGGAAGCGAATAATTTTAAGTTAGAAAAGGTCGGTACCTTAGAAGATCCGCAAAGAAACAGTTGTAAAATTGTTGCGAAAGAAAAGAAAAATTAGAATAGAAAGTTTCCAGATCTGTTGGAGAAGAATTCAACGAGAGCTCGAAGGTATTTAAAGGGATAAATTCGAATTATATTGTTTTCCACGCCATGCTCGATCTTTCATCGGACATGTTAAGGATGGCAATCAACTATCGAAACCGTCACAATCCGCTTATCATTGGACAAACGTTTTTTTTTTTTCTTTTTTTGGTATTTCAAGCCTGGTAAATAGAATTATTACAACTGCCGTTGATTTCACCAAACAAGATTTACAGGCAGTTAAATCTGTCGCCATCGAAAGGGGCGATGTAATTTTTCCTATCAAATAAAAGTCGATTCGATTAATTTCATATAAAACTTTATATAATTACAAAAATTATTAACGAGATATAATTGAAATTGATTGTATGAAAAACGCTTGTCTCTTTATTGCCACTTTCTACCCCGATTGATTCCAAAATATTAATATAATTAAATCGGTTACCAGCTCTCTTTCTCTCTCTCTCTCTCTCTCTCGACTTCAGCTTCTCGTTAAAAGAAATTTCAATAAATCCCATCAGCCTCGGCGGTGGAAATTATATTCAAGTTAATGATAATTAATATTTCGAGAAGCACGATCGATCCATTTAACTCCGACACGTCGTTCGAATTAAAACACGATCAACTCTCCGATACAAACTTTCCAACGAGAATTCCTGATCGAAACCTCGAATTTCTGAAAAATCAAAAAACACAAATTTATTAACTTCGATCCGAAGCGCGGTCTCGAATTCCCTCCAACGTGGTGATCGTAAATCGATACCAAAAAAGAAAAAGAAGAAGAAGAAGAAAAAAAAATTCCACAAGATTTTAAAAAAGATTTTAAAAAATCAGATACATCTTCGCAATCGAGAACGTACTCGCCTTGACGATACATTTCGTTAACCTTGTGCCTCGTTTCAACGTGAACATCTCGTCCCATCTCATCAGCCGCCATCTCGGTGCACGAGTCGTAATTAATTTCGATCGGAACGAATCGGAAAGATTTCACGGGCGTCTCGTTCTTTCGAGCGCGAAAAGAAAAAGAAGGAAAGAAAGAAGGAAAAAAATAATAAATAATTTTAATAACCGATCGCCTTGTTCTCGATCGGGGTCCCAATTTACGAAACGGGTGAAAGTCGTCGATTAATCCAAGTGACTGACGGGCCCCACGGTACGCACGGTACTGTCGAGGGACAAAATAATAATTTTCGAAGGCGAAAAACGGGGGATCGGAGGTAAAATTTGTTGCGAAGGTAAATTAACGAGGCGGTGGGCCCGGCTGTAAAATCGCGTAAAACGGCGGCGTACGATTCGTAAATAAATTATTTATACCGCTCGCCGGGGGGAAATTACAAACGGTTGCCGAGGCAAAACGGATTACAAGCATCCTCTACGCTTTAACCGTAATTAAATCATAAATTTCTCGGCCGTAAGAACACCGTTGCATTCGCCGACCTGGTGTGTTAACCCTGCTCCCTCCCTTCTTCCTCCTTTTGTGTCGTTTCCGACTCGTTTAACGCGTGTAATTAAATTTTTATGAATCGGGGATAATTCGTTCATTATCCGTTCTTGTCTCGTTTCGAGGGGAATTGGGGGGTACTGAAGTCTGTGTATGTGAGTGTGTGTGTGTATATGAGTGTGTGATTGATTTTTTAGGGTATGGAAATTTTTTCTGGAAACGAAATTTGCGAAAGAGAAAAATAGAGGGGATGATGTACAGCCTGTGTTCTGTGGTGGAATAAAGTTACTGTGAGAAAGATATTTACGCACTTGTTCTGTTGTATACGTTTCTTATTTTTGAATAATTTAAATTCAAAAATAAATATCGATATTATCGTGTCAGAGAAAGATGTACCCTATTTAAATACATTTTTATCCAAATTTTATCCAAAAATCATTTCCAAAAAGAATTTATCCGCAATTTTGAGAGTTTTATTTAAATTTATATTTTAGAATTTTATTCTCCACCGATTCCTGTTTAAACTTTTTCTTAGAAATTAAATATTAATCTCTCGTTTAAATCGCCAGGCAAATTAAGTTAAGTTGCACTATTTAAAAATGTTTCAACAAATTTGCAACGTCGACCGATAAAACTTGAAAAATAAAAGAATTTTTACGTATATATATTATATGCTCGAGATGCATACTGCATTAATATACGCATTTTTATATTCATCTTCCCTTAATAATAATAATAAGAAGAAGAAGAAAAAGAAATAGCTTCGAAATTCCAGATCTTCCAGGTCCCGGAGCGAAACAACAACGTCGTAAAAAATACCACTTGTCGGCCCATCCAGTCGAGCACGAGTATCCTCCACGAATTCGATATTCCCAGTCACCTGAAAACCGCATTCGAATCGCGCCACAAAAGGGGTGGAGGGGGAGGGGAACAGTGAATGAATCGATAAAGGGGAATGGGCCGCGTGGGCCGGCAGAGATCGGTACTACGTCTCGTTTCCCTCTTTATCATCCTGTTTCCACCCTTCTGTATTTGGAATTCCGCGTAGGACTGGTTTCCTCTTCTCACCCTCCGCTCCTCCTCTTTCCACGCTCACCCTGTAACAAAACTCGCGATTTATCGTTAGTTTTAATTTTTAATTTTGCGTTTTCCATTCGTTTTGCATTTGTGCATTTGGCCACTTGATTTCATCCAGTTCTCGATCATTTTCAATTTTATACAATTTTTATAAGAAAACTTACGTCGCGATAATTTTTTCAGAATTTTCGAAAAACTCTACTATCAATGACACCGAATGCTATTATTGTAATATGATAGGTGTGTTATGTTACTGTTGCAGTTACAGCTTTGGATTATCGATAAATTTGATAGATCACTCGTTACTCGTATTATTTTTTGTTAATAAAATTGTTAATAAAATATGTGTAATTTATTATATATTATAAATTGAAAATTCGAAACATTTTTATTATTATCCTTATTCTATAACGATTCAAATATGAAACCACGTAAACGTGATTTTCTAATTATGCCTATTGCTGCATAAATGAACGTGTATATATATACAGTCTACAAAAATGTCCCTAATCTCGCTAATAATAGCTTGACAAATGACGAAATCGCGACTAATTGGGATCAATCAGCGCGAATAAGGGAATAAGGGAAACGAGAAACTCTTCCATATTTACGAGTAAAACTAAAATCGTCTCGAGGAGATGCAATGTTCTCTCGTTTCTAACGTTTAACGCGTGCGGCCATCGCCGTTTTTTCGCCTAATCTCGTTACGCAGAGGATTGCTGGTCCCGAATGATCCACCGCCAATGGTCGTAAGCCAATTAAAATGGCCACCATCTCTAGCCTAATTACGCGTATCGAGGATGGAGCATCGTTCGGGACCCAATAAAACCAGTTGCTTGACGTTGCTCGACCGGGCCGGTAATCGAATAATTATATCGATCATAAATCAACGGGGGGG
>NW_006263577.1:272079-277706 GCF_000469605.1 Apis dorsata
TGGAGTGCAGTTTCGGTCGCTTTGTTCGACCGACTGAGATTTCATGGAATTTGAGTTGCTGATTAAAACCCTCTTGCAGAGGTAAGATCGTAATAATATGTATTTATCTTTGGTAACCAATCTTGTAGAATAGTTTTTTTTATAATTGTTTATTTATAATTGTAATTAACAGTTTTTCTCGAATTTTATTATTCTCGAATCTTAGGCTATCCAAATTTTAAAATAGTCAAATTTTAGAATTTTATATATATATTATATATATATAAAATTGATTTTTTTTTTTTAACAAAATGACAGTTGAGAGATGATACCAGATGAGGATTCGAAATGGCGAATCTCATCGCGTTTATTCACGAGCATTGAGAGGCAATTTAACGAAATTGGGTATTCTTGGGTTTGATGGGATTCGACATTCGATGAATATTGGGCATTCGAACGAGGAAGTTTTAGAAAGGAAACTTATCTCTCTGATCGCGATTGGGTTGACGAATCTTAAATTAAGGGTTCAGAGGATTTGTGACGATCGTGTGAAAATTGGAGGATTAATCCAATATCCAATCGTTTATTTATCCCGACAAGAATTGTCGTAATTTCCTGTTTATTTGTTCCATCTCGTAATTGAATTTTCTTAGCGATATTGAACGCAGAATCAATACGGTTTCATCGTCTGCTGGAAATCAAACTTTATCGATTCGTTCTTTAAATGAAGAAGTATCCGTAAATATTTTACACAAACGTAATAAAATAAGTCAATCCACGAACAAATTTCCAAAAAGAATTTATAATTTTGAAGAATTTCTAAATTTGTTAACTAAAGAAAAAAAACCTCCTTATAAAAATATAAAATCTCTAAAAAAATCCTCTAAGAATCTTCGATGACGAACAAACCTCAATTTCAATCTCTCCAGATACAGAGAAAACGCAGCGATCCTCCAAAATAAAATCAATCCCCATTAACAACATAATTCGACTCGACGAATGTTTTTATGTTTCGCGTAATTTTATCGCGTCAACAATGCACCATATTCTCTCTAAATATGTTAAACGTCTTCATTCGACGAATAAACGCTTTGGCGCCGTTTTATTTATAGCTCGCGAATATTCTGCGAATCCCTCCTCCTTCTCCTCCTCCACTCGTGACATGACGATAAATTCCTCCGTTACCAAAGACCCAGAGACCCAGAGAGGCAGGGGGACATCGGTTTAAAATCGACCGGTTTATGGGTAATCGGTATCAGAAGGGGTGGAGGAGGGGAGAAGGGGGCCTGTGTGTGCGGGCCAGAATTCACGGGTCACGTCGGCCGATAAACAGATGAAAAATAAGATAAGGGATGAAGTGTGAGTAGTCGGTGATCGCGATCATCTTTGACCGGCCGATTTATTGGTAGCTCTTGACACACGTCCGGCTAACGCACGCGATAACGTTCCCCCTCTTCCTCTTCCGCGGAATTTTCGAGCAATTTTGGCGCACACGTATTCCGATGTTTCCTTTTCGACGCTATATTTCACGAGTATTTCATGGTTAACGTCGTCCCGGTTAAAAATCTCTTTCGCTATTAATCGTGCAGTGTAACATTTCAATTTGTTGTTTTTTGGACAATTAAATAATATATATATATATTTCAGATCAAAATGCTGAGTTTTGATATATTGTGTCTTTTTTTTTTTTTATAAAATTAAATGAATGAAATTTAGATTCTAAATTTTACAAAAAAAAAAAAAAAAAAAAAAAGAAGAGAAATATTTTTCTATCGTTTAATAATAAAATATAGTTTTTTTTCTCATTGTTTCTAAATAAATTTTGAAAAGGTTGAATTTTAGTATATATTCGAGGTTAAAAAAAAGGGGGTGTAAAAGCAAATTCGTGTAAAATAAAATAAAGTGTTAAGTTAAAAATTCATTTATTGCTTTAGCTACGAAACAATACCGCCGGAAATGGCGAACCTCGCCTATTGTTCGAGTTTCAATTTATTCTATAATTAAACTTGCCTACGTATCTTAATGTTTCATTTAATGCTCTCGTTTATGCAAAATGAATTTTGAATTTCGTTATAGTCGCAAAACAAAATCAACCTTTGTACCTATGTGTAACTATGACCATTCAATTATAAGAAAAGAATTTTAATAACGAGATTTCGAAAAATCGATCCTCCGTTAAAATTTATTCTTTCGAAACCTTTATTAACCCAACCAATCAAGCGTAACAGCATACCTATACACCAAAGTTAATTACAAAAAGCGTTCATTTAGATATTCTACGAAGAATTGTTAAAAAAAAAAAAAAGCAAAATCGAAACCTATTTACAAGAAACATATATTACCTCATACTTAATAACATATACAATAAATTCTAGGGATCCCCATTATTCTCCTAGTGCCCTCTACATCTAGTAATATCAATTTCATCTTAAAAATACAATAATAATTCGCGTTAAATATATCTATTATATCTAATTAAAATCCAAATAACGTAGAATTTTTCATATCTCTGTAAAAATAATAATAATAATAATAATAATAATTCCACCAAGACAAATCTTCCATCTCGTTTCAACTTCTTACTCAAAATCGACTTATCGCCAAAGGTGATCGGTGATTGTCAAGAAAATCGCAAGTAAAAGTCGTCTGAATTTTTCACTCCACGATCTGTAACAGGAGAGAAAAGGAAATACGCAGCGTTGAGAAGAAGACGGTCGGTGTTTGCAAGAAAAGGGAATCGGTGGTCGTGTGTCGTCCCACAGGAACGCCCACCAACGGAACGAGCTCGATCCAGACACATGCACACACGCGAGATGGTCTTGCCTTATGTGGCACATTTCCACGCTTATAACCCGCGACATAACCCTTTGCATCTGTTCTCGTCTCCGCGATTATAATGGGACCACCTCTGCGCGTTCCGCCGCGACACGCACGCTGATAATACGAGGCCAGAGAGAGAGAAAACGGGCTGCTTATTCTCTTCCACAAAGAAGAGAGGGAAAAACACTGGGGAAGAGAGCGAAGGGCAGTGAGTGATTGTGAATATTGTGAGAGAATTGGTTGAAAATAGAATTGGTTGAAAATAGTTTGCGATAGATTGTGATTATTATATTTTTTGCTTTTGAAGTGAAGTTTGTTTGAGGTTCGAAGGATAAGGTTTGGTGTACATGGAATAACAAAGATATTGAAAATATTTAGTATTATAATTGTTGAAATGTTTTAATTTCAATATTGAAAGGAGACGATAAAAATTGAAAATTTTGAAATTTATGATTCTCATGTAGATATATATTTTTCTCCTGTTTTTGATAAGATTTGGAAGATGAAATTTAAATTTAATATATTATGTTTCATTTAAGTATTTAATGATGATAAAATTATCTGGAAATGTCAAATTAAATTTCAGATGAAGAAGTTACAATGCGCAATGAAAAACATGATGAATAGAATCTTTGTTAATCTCGTTGAATCAAAGAGAGAATACGTTCATTATCGCTTCACTCGATCGGCCCAATGAATTCTAAAAGTTCAGAACTTGGAAAAAACTTTAAAAGACTTCATAGTAGATACTCTTACTTAGAACTCGAGATAAGAAGATGATTACGATAGCAATCAAATAGAAGGCAAAAGAAACTTCTTTCCTGTTTCTGAATTACAAGAAACTTTTCTTAAACTCTGTTCTGGAAAATCTATTACTTAAATATTTTCTACTATCAAATAATAGAAACATTTGCATTTCCCATAATCTCATTGTTGCATATATTTACATTTGAATTCATATTTACTTACTGCATATTTAAAAGTTAAACTTTAAACAAAATTTCTCTCTATCTTTTTAACAACAATACGAATAAACAATTCGTCTCGTTTCTCTTCTTAAGAAGAATAAAATTTACAGCTGGACAATTTTTCCTTATTCTTTTTATAAAAACAAGAGTCACGATCAAAGGAAGACTATTCTGGCAAAGAGAAACAGTCATATTCGTGTAATGATTTACAACACGATCTTATCTAGAAGGATTGAAAAAAAAAAATATGGCCTACATTTCCCTTTCTTGCAATCATCGTCATTTCATCAACGACACCATTCCCACTACGTAAGAACGTCAGAAGAAATGTTCTTCGGCGAAGGATGAAAGTGGATCAAGGCGAGATTCGTTCGATGTATTAGACTCTCTCCCAGTTTCATCAATCCCCTTCCCTTCCCCTATTTGTGAAGATTCAACGATAGGCAGAAATTCGAAACGAGAAAGACCTTAAAGAGACGGGATGTAAATCGAAAGTATTTGATTAAGGTATTGTACCGTGAAACGTGTGTTCCGTCCACGTGCTGCGCGGATGTGTGAGCTCAGTCACTCTCAAGGGAGTCACGTTGATCTTACGGATGTCACGTTACAGGATCAAAAGATCAACCTGTTCCTCTTTCCACGGTACGTCAATTTTCTCGTACGTCATAGAGGCGGCGTAACTTCGGTGTTGGTCCTCGCACTTATCGGATCGAAACTTCTGAAACTTTTCATTTCGAGAAAACGAGCGAATACGAGTGAGATTTGATCCCGTCCCTGGCGCAAGAAAGTCCTCGAAACGGCGAGAGATCTCGTTTTTCTCGTCTTGATTTTCACATGATTGATCGAATATTGTTCCTTTTAATATGGGAATTATATTGCTCTTTGTGATTCGCGATGATTTTCGAATGGAAAGGAAATTTAGAAATAATAAATCGATTCCTTCTTTTTTTGATTATTACATCTTTCTTTATATTCTTTATATTTATATCAAAATTAAATCTTTCGTTTCCAAAATAAAAATTTATCTTATATCCCTGCTTTTCAATTTCTTTTCGTTTCCAACTTTAACAATCGAAACTCAAAGAACAATGTGTCGTACGGTTTTCCAGCGACAAATGTGTTTCCTTTTTTTTTTTTTTTTTCCTCTCCAAATCATTCTCTCCTCGCTCGAGGAAACATTGAAATAATTTAGCACCGCTTGAAAACAATACTTGTGCAACCCGATGAGCGTATTTCATGCGATTACACGCATTGTGGTTAAACATTGTTCCCATTTCCGTTTTCAACCTGATCGTATCCAATTACCGAGAGTTTGTTACCGATTGACGGTAAGTTGCGCAGTATCCTTTTTTTTCCCCCTTCACAATGGCGCCGCTCGCCTTTGTATTCGACGAACAGTCTAGCAACGATGATTATTATAACGATTTACAAAATCGTGGTAACCAAAAAATATTGTTCTACGTGATGTTATATTTTGCCACTCGGTGTATATATAACGTGTTTATCAGTATCACGAGGAGAATGGCTGAGCTTCGTGTATATACACATTTTCGCGGTTCTATTCGGATGATGGTTACGCGTGCATCGAATATTATATTCAATTGTAATATTAATTAATATCGCGTGCTTTCGCCGCGTTTAGAATCCAATTACGTAAATCAAGCTATGATACTACTGTTTCGATAGTGCCGTTGATATTCTGTGAATTAATTTCTTTAGAAGATTTTGGGTAAGTGTGTTTTGATCTTGATGATGACGTTACATGTGGAAGAAGAAACGTAATTATTATTAGTAATTTATTTTAAAAACGTCGTTTTCTCCTAGTGATATTTCTTCTTCGATTCTAGTGATTCAAAATCC
>NW_006263577.1:277753-278012 GCF_000469605.1 Apis dorsata
CCAGTTTTCAAAATTTAAATTAATACTTAAAAATAATATTCGATCCGTTTCTTCTCGATGATCGATGAACGAGGAGGTTATCATTGGATCGGTAAATTTTGATCTTGATGATGACGTTATATGTGGAGGAAATTTGAAGAAGAAACGTAATACGTAATGTTTACAGGATGTATGAAAGATCTTCGAGGATTAAATGTATTTTAAAAACGTCGTTTTCTCCTAGTGATATTTCTTCTTCGATTCTAGTGATTCAAAATCC
>NW_006263577.1:278432-287182 GCF_000469605.1 Apis dorsata
TCAGTTTTCAAAATTTAAATTAATACTTAAAAATAATACTCCGTTTCTTCTCGATGATCGATGAACGAGGAGGCTATCGTTGGATCGGTGAATCGATAGAAAAGAATTCATTTTGGAAACGTTTTATTCAAGTGCGACGGCAGGTGGCGAATTAAACTGCGTTGATCGAGGGAGAAAGGAAGACGTCGGCGACCGGATATGGCGGCGATAGCCGCTATTAGACGGGGACGATAAAGCCACGAGATATTAGATTAATGGCCGGTGACGTGTTCGATATTTGTATCGTTCTCCGCATCGTCGGCCAGCACCGTTGTTCCGTGACTCTAATATCGTATCCTTCCATCGATAACTTGCCTCTATCTCGAGCGTCGATTAGCAATTTGCCTAAAGTTATCGTCAAGCACAATTGGAAAACGTACCTTTGAGAACACAAAGAGATCCGATTCTCTGAGAAATTTAATTATACGAATAATTTTTTTTCTTTTTAATTAATTTTCGAAAGTTATTTACGATTGAAATTCCATCATGAAAATTTGGCGTAGAAAATATATATTTAACAATTCGTTAAGATCTTCTTCTGTTAATGATCTATTTGAAATTGACTATTAATGTTTTTTTGGAATTGTGATTCCAACTGTTATTGATAAAAATGAAAAATCTCGATTTTAAAAGCGGATTTGAATTTGTTTCTGATTTCTAATAAGTAATGGAACATGCCTCGATATATTTTCTAGCATTGCAAAGATCTTTATCAAGATTCCGCGCTCGGTTATCGGTTCCAGTTTTCTATCTTTTATCTGTTTAGAGTAACTGTATTCTCGTTACGCATCACCGCTCCGCCAGTCAGATCAAAATAATAGAAGGATACTTCAAACGAGGCTTGTTCAACTTCCTCTGTATTTTTTTTTTTTTCCCCAGAAGGGTGTTCCTCTATCGCGTTCGTCACCCTTTTTTTTTTTTTTTTCCCCAGAAGGGTGTTCCTCTATCGCGTTCGTCATCCTTTTTTTTTTTATTCGCTCTGGCCTCGACATCCTTCGAATAAAAGAATATTTCCATATTTTTTTTCGCTTCGATATTTTTCGAAAAATTTTTCCGTGCGAAAATAATTTTCGAACGGAATAGTCTTCTCCTTTTCTCGCCGAGAGAGAGAAGAAAAATTTGCAGAAATGAATATCTGTATAAAGAGAAATGCAAGGGAAGAAGTAGTTAATATTTACACGAGATGCCGAGCTTGCAGAATTATTAATAACAGATGATACATGAAATTTGTAAATGGACGCGAAAGGGGGGACGATTCGATTTCGACGATAACAAAAAGTAATCGAGCATGGAAATAGCAACGGTAATAGTTGATAATGGTTTGTAATATCGAAGGCAACGGATACGTATTGCATACGTGGGTATCCACGGCCAAAAAGTATTACATAATATCGGGGAATAGTCAGTTCAAACCGTCCAATAATCCTCTCTGGCCCGGATACTATTGAACCGTTGAAATTTTATTGTCGTATCCACTTCATATCCGATTGCTTTTTCGATTGTATTATTATTCCACATCTTTGCCGATCTAACATTCACCGGAAAGAATCTTTTAAAAAATGTGATATCGAGTACTTTTTATTAATATTGTTTTACATATCATTTAATTTTCTCAAAAAAAAATTGAGAAATTCATTAATATATAAAAGTTTCGTGATGAAATTAGCAATAGCTTAGTCGTTAATAAAATAAAGTACAATTGATATCAAAACTTGTATAAATTATATAGAAATACCTTTCTTTAATATTTTTCTCGACGCCATACAATTCTTCATTTTCGTAATCTTCCAGTTTCTTACGAATTTTTACACTTTGAATTCGACTCTTCCATTGCACGAAAAAAAGAAAGAAAGCGTAAAATTCCTCGAATCTTTCACACCTGTGTCTACTAAGAAGAACGATTAAAGACGACTCGAGAGGAGTTCATCGGCGGTGAACTCGATAGACAAGGTAGGGACGAAAGTGTTACGAGAGTGTAGCGCGTATCGTTTTGTTCTGATCGAGGTATTGGCCACGCAATACGATGTGGCCAATGCCGCGTGAATGCGCCAAGATTTATGATATTCTTCCCGCGTCGAGGCAGGACGAGAGAGACAGAGAGAGGGAGAGGGAGAAAGAGAGGGAGAGGCCTCGCAATAAATAACATTTCACCTCGAGGACACGCGTACGGGGCGTTATCGATGCAAATGCACCTTGCCGCGCCTACCTCGCCGCGGAAATAAACAGGGCCTAGCGGTTTTTCTCTCGCAACGCCCGCCATATTTTATAACCGGGAAAATTTTCCAAGATCGAACTTCCGCTGTTTACACCGCGACACCGCGATTCATTTGCATACGAATACGTGCAATTTTTTTTTTTTTTTTTTCGACGATGACGATCCCACTAACGATTTAAAACGGCGTCGTTCGCTCCAACCGTCGATGAATTTTTCGCGAATTCGATTCTTCTCTAGAATTTTATTTTTCGTTACGTTTCATTTATGCTGCAGGATATTGGAATTGGAAACGTTTATTGTAGCAGCAAGCGTTTTGTATTTTTTTTTTCTATATATATAAAGCGATAAAAAAAAATTTTAATGGAAAAAATTATTTAGAAAAATTTAAATCTCGTCCCTTATCCGAACCAACGATTTTTATTTTATCTCTGTTTCGATTCAATTTTTAGAAAAATTCTCCAGAAATTAACGCGTTCAATGTCATTCGGATTTCCTATTCTATTTTTGCTTCATACTTTTCCAAAAAATAAAAAAGAATTTTCCAATATATATACCCGCAGTTTTCACTATAAAAATGTACTCGTAGTCGAAAATCAATATCCGCCGCTTGAAACTCTGAACTTTAATTCTCCCTTTTTTTATTTTAATTGTGTTTAATACTACTAAAAAAAAAAAGAAAAAAGATTTTTTTCAATACAATAATCAAAATATCTCGAGGCAACCGAATCATCGATAACAGTATTGCACCGTTTCCAAATAATCATAATGCTCTGAGCCGAACCGAGCTCCTCCCCTTCCTCCCATTCAGCTGAGTTTAATCGACAAAGACCGTGACCACGCTCGAGCCGCGGCCGCAAAGGGCGATTAAAAGGGATGGCCTGACACGGTCGGAACCTGTACATCGACGATGCTTCTAATTGCTGCGGTCGTCCCTTTTAATTTTTTCCAATGCGAGACAATATCGACGTGACGTAAGTCCCTGTGCAGCCACCCACGGCAATCATAATTCCGCCTAATTGCCTCGTTTATTAACTCCTCCAAGTAGCCATCCGGCTATTTATAGGGAGCTACTAACGGAGTCGTCTCGCGTTAGTATTATCGTATTATCGTATGGACAACGTGGAGGTTTTTCCTCCCCTCATTTTTCGAACCGTTTTCAACCAATGACAAGTCATCCTCAATGGGATCTTGATCGTGTATCTCTTTTTTTCTTTTTTTTTTTTTTTTTATTTGGTCTTCAACAATGATCGATCAACTTCTAATTGACTCTTTTCAGAGATTGAGGCACAGTGTTTTCGAGGCAGGTGGAATGGTCCTTGTTTCTACTACGACGAGGTCTACTACGACGAAATCTAGTTAAGACCGTGTCCGATTGGGTCTGCAACGGTCCTCGATGTCGCTTTCCTCTAATTGGATTCTTTTCCCTTCGTTTCTTCCCTTTCTCCTCCCCCTGCGGACGCTTCTTCTTTATCTCGATTGCGAAATACTCTGACTTGACGCTGATGTTCGTCTTTCTTTTTTTTTTTTTTTTCTTATTTTATTTTATTTGAGTATTCGATGATTGGATTAAAATTTTTTTCTTCTATTAATAATAGATAATATTTTTTAACAATAATAACGTGTCAAGAAATAAAGATAATTATATTTTTCAGGCGATCTTTAATTAAAAAATAGAATGATATATAATGAGTTTCTAGAAATGAAATGATAAAATACCAAATAAAAAAGACTAGATATAATTTAAATTAAATATAATTTAAATTAAACACCGCCGTGTTTGAGATGCACGTATCGTCGATAATGTCACGTAACAATATGAGCAAAATATCGGGAATATTTCGGAAAAATATTAAAAAAATACGTTGGAATAAATCGGCCCGTATTCCAATTTTATTTATGGAAACGAACGGATTCCGATTTTTTCTGATTAATCATTCACTATAGAGTTAAAGGATATTATTTATTACGCTGATCCATCGTGGTTGTATAAATATTAAACAAAATAACATCTGGCTTCTATATTATAAAAATATTCCGACGCGAGAATAAAATATGACTTTTACATCCCTTCAATGATTTATGAATATTAATATTTTATGGTACAACATTTTTGATTTATACCTTAAAATATACATGATAAATAAATTTTAAAATACATAATATTTCCTTGAAATATATATCAATCCTTAATTCTTTCGTATCTCGTCTGATATTTATTCAAACAAGATTAATCTCATTCGACGATTCATTCGCCTAACCTAGAATATAGAGCTAGCTGTATTCTCAATATCTCTATTACAAACATAGATAGAAACACGACGATTGGATCCAGCTTTTCCAGTTAAATACCATCACAGAGATCGTAAACAGTTTATCCGCTAACTCCTTAACAGCCCGAGTTATACAACTGCCCATTTTCCAAAACAAAATGGCTCTCGCCCATCGAAACGGCGTTTCCATGTTTCGTTGCCGATCCAACTTCACGAACCTAACCCTGTATATTTCATTCCAGTTTCGTCGATCGCAGAGAATCGTCTCTTAATCGTCTCATCCGGTTCTACTCAATTTACAGTCTCTCGATTCCCCGGTGAAACAACATTCGCATAACGTTGCCTGTTCGCATAGCATCGGGAACTGCCTTCTCTATAAATATACCGGGTCAATAAACCATCCCATTTCGAATTTTCCAGTTGAATCTAACCCGGAGATTATTCTTCTTGTTTGCTTTATGCGATTCTATTCAATCCGTTTTCAATTTTCTAACCTTATTCAAATAAAAATTCACGATCGACTCGTACGCCAACTAGTGGTTCGTCGAGTAATTAGCAATTAGTAATCCGTTAATTTCTCTGATCTGTTAAACGATTTAAGATTTAATAAATGACGAATAGTGTCTATTAAAAATAAAAAAATTGAATTTCAACTGTATCAATATGCCAAATAACACAATTACCATTAACAACGACAATTTTCTAACCTTATTTATACACTTATAATTAATTAAATAAAATAGATACTAATTCATCGAATGACTTCTTCGTTTCTGAGAATTCTTCGTAACTATTGTTCCAATTTTTTAATACTCGAGCATCGACTTGGCTATCTTCATCGTTGATTCCTCGATTTTCACCAATCACCGATGATTATTTTCCCAATTTTTCTACCTATTCGACTCGAGCGCCAACCGGCGGTTCGTCGAGTAATTAGCAATTAAGTAAATTAAGTAATCGGTTAATTTCGCGACTCTGATCTGTAAAACGATAGATTTAATAAATGAATAATTATAGTGTCTATTAAAAATAAAAAAATTGAATTTCAACTGTATCAATATGCCAAATAACATAATTACCATTAACAACGACAATTTTCTAACCTTATTTATACATTTATAATTAATTAAATAAAATAGATACTAGTTCTTCGTTTTTGAGAATTCTTCGCGGTTCCAATTTTCTAATACACTCGAGCATCGACTTGGCTATCGTTGATTCCTCGATTTTCACCAATCACCGATAATTATTTTCCCAATTTTTCTACCTCCTCGACTCGAGCGCCAACTGGCGGTTCGTCGAACGATTATTCCCCTCTGATTTTCACCAGCGAATTATTCTTCCCAATCCTTTTCGCCGTTCGCATATACGTAAAAAAAACTTCATACTCGACTTCAACTAGCGAACGACCAATCATCCCTAATTCCCCGATTTTCACTACAATCCTCCCAATTTTCCAACCTTATTCATCACTCGATACAAAAAACTCGAGCTCGCAGCGCCAACTGGCGGGGTTCGCGGACTGCCGTTGGCAATTCCCCCGATTTTCACGTGGAACGTGGAACGTTTCGCAAGAAAGTTGGCCGGTGTCCAGACGCTTGCAGACACCGGAGGCAGTTTTCGGTGTTTAGCGCGATCGTCGCGATATCGCGCGCGTAATCTCGCATGCCAAACGCCCGGTGCCCTTTCAACGGCCCGTTCCCTTGTTCGCTCGTCCCCGATTAGTACTCTCCCTTCTTCTCTCCCCCGCCAAATACACACACAGTCAAATCGATATCGCAGTCCCTCCGCAGTTTCGGCTGCCGATTCCGCTTCCTCGTGAATAGAAAATGGATCGCGATGAAGGATCTATGGTAATTTATACCGCGTGTATCGAGGGGGGAGGAATGCTGTTAGTGGAATATCGGGATTGGAACCAGCGTTTAAGCGTTTTCAGGTTTATTCGTTTATATGGGAACGATCGTGTTGGTTCCTGATAGTAGTAGTTTTTCTTATTTTCGGATTCTTCGATTTTAAAATTATCCACAAGATTTGAATTCATTCTCCTCGATTTTTCCTCGACGAGGATTTAAATTTGTAGAATTAATCTTAAGCGTTAAATCGTGTTTCTAGATCTCTGTAAAATTTCTGGACTTAAAGAAAATTATTCTATTATAAAATTCACGGATATTAGTAAAGAAATTTTGCGTATCAATTTTTAGATTTTCCAACTAATTGATGAGATCTGGGAAAACTTGTAATTCTGCTTCTGTTATATATACAATTTTTTGATCATTGACTGCCAACAATTCTCACGTTGATGCAAAATGATATTTGCAGGAGCTTTCAGCTTTCTTCACGATCGTTATAAACGAATTTAAAAAAAAGAAAAAACGCAGAAGAAAGCGAAGAGAGAGAGAGGGAAGGATTTTTACGCGTCAACTCGCGTTAACCATGGGCAAAGAAAAAGGGGGTCGACAGTTTTTAACGAAGATCATTATCACCCGATATTTATACGCGTCCGTCATCCGGAGCGTTAAGTTTCGGGATAACGAGGTGTCTCTCGCGTCACAGAGACGTAACACGTCACATTTCCGTATATCCCCGTCCGTAACGCGTTCGAAACTTTCCCCCTGGGAAGCAAGAAACCGATTTCTCGCTTTTTTTTCTTTGGAATCAGACTGGAATCAGATGCGTCCGCATCTGAAAAATATACGAGTCTTTGCTCCCGCGGCGAGATTCATTTGTTTCGAAAGAAATCCTGGGGAGAATTTTCGAAAAAACGACTCACCGTTTCCCGATATTCCCCTCGCAAGAAACTCTGCGAATTTTAATGCGAGGATTCTTGATTCTTGGCGTCAAGATCCTGATACCTGTTATCCTGTTTTGATTATGACTGTGATGATAAATTCGTCTTTGTCTCTCTTGAGAATAATTTTGCTTGAGACAAAATCGATTTTTCAACCACGAAGAAAAACAAGAATATCTTATGTATATCCAAGAATTATCGAAAAATTTATTTAATCGAACGATCGTATTGTAGAAATTTCAGGAAAATAGAAGCTGGCAGGTAACAATATTAAATTTAATAAAACACGAATTTTTTCATGAAAAGAAAAAAGATCAGAGAACCCGCTTACTAATCCAATTCACGAATTCAATCGACGCAACTCATTTCTCTCTTCTCCCCCCTAAACACACGTTCCTTCCTTCCATTCCATTCCATTCCTTCCTCTCGATCTTCTCGCGTTCCACCCAAAAAAAAAAAAAAAAAAAAAAAAAAAAATCACAAAGGAACGCGCGAAAACAAAAGCTCGCCCCCCGCCACTTTCCTTAAAAGCGGCCTCTTCATGTCGCCACCCTCTTGATCCCCCAAAGGCCGGACCGATCGGTCGTTTCACGAGCGATTTAACTTTCGGCCTTTCGAAGAAGGTGGAGAAAGCACCTGTTCCCCGGCGTTTCGCCGGTGAACAGTTTTCAATGGGGGGAGGGAGGGGGAGAAGTGGAGGAGTTCGAAACACGGCCTCATTAAGGGAATTGGGTCGCAGCGCGACAATGGGCTCGCGAGCGTGACGAAAAACCGCCGAAAGGCGATCTCGAAAAGACGTTCCTCCATATTCTAGAACGCGTCACTCTCTCGCGAAACCGAGATCTTCTTCTTGTAACGCGGCTGTTAACATCTATGATATTTTAACTTGGACTATTGTTACCTTGTCTTCTTTCTTCTTTAGTCGATCGTAATAATTTAAGAGTCAAAGATGGCAAGGTAAAATTTTAACTTAGTAATATAATTAACTAGCATTTTAAAATTATTGCTCGAAGTAATTTTGAATTGGTTACTTTTTTTAGAAAGTTAGAAATACAGGTTGTTCAAATTATTCACCTCGTTTCGTTGAAATCGAAATTTTTTTTTTTTTTATCATTATCAATACACTTCTTGTAACAGAAGACAAGATCTTCTACATGTTATCATCTATGATATTTTAGCTTGGACAATTGTTACCTTTCTCTGTGAGTGTTTTCTTTCTTTTTTAGTCGATCGTAATAATTTAAGAGTCAAAGATGGCAAGGTAAAATTTTAACTTAGTAATATAATTAACTAGCATTTTAAAATTATTGCTCGAAGTAATTTTTAATTGGTTACTTTTTTTAGAAAGTTAGAAATACAGGTTGTTCAAATTATTCACCTCGTTTCGTTGAAATCGAAATTTTTTTTTTTTTTATCATTATCAATAGACTTCTTGTAA
>NW_006263577.1:287463-287711 GCF_000469605.1 Apis dorsata
TAGAAAACAAGATCTTCTTCTTGTTAACATCTATGATATTTTAACTTGGACAATTGTTACCTTTCTCTTNCAGAAGACAAGATCTTCTTCTTGTTAACATCTATGATATTTTAACTTGGACAATTGTTACCTTTCTCTTTGAGTGTTTTCTTTCTTTTTTAGTCGATCGTAATAATTTAAGAGTCAAAGATGGCAAGGTAAAATTTTAACTTAGTAATATAATTAACTAGCATTTTAAAATTATTGCT
>NW_006263577.1:287754-289733 GCF_000469605.1 Apis dorsata
TTGTTACCTTTGTCTTTGAGTGTTTTCTTTCTTTTTTAGTCGATCGTAATAATTTAAGAGTCAAAGATGGCAAGGTAAAATTTTAACTTAGTAATATAATTAACTAGCATTTTAAAATTATTACTTGAAGTAATTTTTAATTGGTTATTTTTTTTAGAAAGTTAGAAATACAGTTATTCAAATTATTCAAATTATTCACCTCGTTTCGTTGGAATCGAAATTTTTTTTTATCATTATCGATAAATTTGTATTCTCTTTTCAAGAATAAATATCTTTCTTACTTTTATTCGAATTGACATTTTATTTATTGGGGAAGGGGGTTCGATTGCATTGATTTCGAGAAAAATCTTTCATATCGCAAAAACGGAAAACTCGACTTCCCCGAATCCATCATCTTAGAGCTGGAAGTGGTGGGGTAGTTTTGAGGATGAATGCGGTTTGAAGCGCGCGGGAAAAAAGCTTTTCGACGATGGCTGACGATGAGTGATTGACATTTATGGAGGTGGATGAATTGATGTGAAAACGAGAATGAGTGACAGGATGCTTTAGGGTAATATTAGGGAGGGGAAAAGAGAAGACGTAAGAAAGAGTTTCTGCGAATTTTGACACGATTCTTCGAGTTCGTGTATTTTTTCTTTTTTCTTTTTTTTTTTTTTTCTTTGAAATTGAATGCATCGTGTACGCAAATTAGGAAATTTATTATTGATATTAATTGAGAAATAATGTTACTGTAGTTCAATGTTTAGCTTGTTAAAAAGTTAAAAAGCTTTTGTTTTTGCATGAATATTTAAATACTCTGATGAAAATTAATTTTATCGTGTAACGGAAAAATAAGATAGAATTTTTAAGCTAGTAATTACTGGTTAAAAGTTTGAAAAAAAAAAAAGAACAAATGAAATTTACGAAATTGAATTTTTTATTATAGATCCGAGGATAATTAAATCGAAATTAAATATTCAAATTCTAAAAGATCGAATTTTAATTTAATTTAATACTGATCGAATCGAGGAAAAAATTTTGTAAGATAAACATATGAAAATATATCACTACTTTATCACCATCATCCCCTGAAATTGATCGCGTAGATGGATCATTCGATGGCGGTACACGATCGTCTCGAACTTCGATAATTTTAATCCCATGAATTTTCTATTCTCTAGGAAACGAAAGATCTCGAATTTACAGCGGCGATAATTCGCTCGCCGTAAAAATTTTCATAGTAACCTATCGACGAAAGTGAAGTTATGAATATTCATTCCCCGCCGTTGGATACACGAAAGGCCAAGAAAAATCTATCTCTTCCACCTGAAAATATTCCAGAATCGATATTCCCCTATCTCCCCAATATTTTCTCTTTTCTTTCTCGCGGTAAGATTTCCACGAGCCATCACCGTCCAACCTCGAATAAAAATAAAGAGTAATTAGATCGCCTCGAACGAACTTTGAATACACTTTAACCCTTTCGGACTCGGCTGACGAATAATCGATCGCCAATATTTTTCGAACGAGAAATTGAAAGTTGAAATTTAATTATTTCCACCATGCTTCAATAACGTATACGTATTTCAATGAATATTTATTCCTCTCATCGACAATTGTATGTAATCATACGTAAATTATTTACTAAAAATATTCACGCCATATCGATATTAATCTATACATAAATACCATATTAATCTGCTATAATACTTTTTAACGCTTCGTTCGAATTTCACATTAAAAAAAAAGAAAAAAAAAGTACAAGAATACAAATATACTTGTATGAGATCTACACCAATCTCCCAATGCAAGTTCATTATTCGAATCGGATTTATTCCATAATGTTTCGTTCGAATTTCACATTAAAAAAAAAAAAAATACAAGAATACAAATATACTTATATGAGATCTACACCAATCTCTCGATGCAAGTTCATTATTCTAATTGGATTTATTCCAGTTTAACGCTTCGTTCGAATTTCACATTAAAAAAAAAAAAAA
>NW_006263577.1:290342-291929 GCF_000469605.1 Apis dorsata
ACCAATTTCTCGATGTCCCAATGAAAGTTCACTATTCGAATTGGATTTACTCCAGTTTATACAATTTCGTATAGAAACACAAGAAGAGCAAAAATAGGATAGAGCGGAAAGGGTTAACGCGACGTAAAAGTGGCGAGAACGCGTACGTTTTCCGCGCGAATATGGATACTTCCGGCTGGCCTCTCCTTTATTCAAGAAACAGGTGCAAACAGCTGAATAAATCATAAGCGTGATGGTTAACGCACGTATCGCGACAGTTAAACTGCAGTGAGTTTTGCATGGCCACAGGGGTTCGAGAGTTATCGAGACGATCGTTGCGAGTGCGCGAAGCGTGTTGTCGTCGTGGCAATGAACGTGTCTTTTTTTTTTCTTTTTTTCTTTTTTTAGATCGCGTTTGCATTTTTATTCGTTGCGACGAATCTGCGGCAACGGTCTTGGAATTGGGACGCTATTCGATTAAACTGGGACGCGTGCGAGTCGATTTTGTTGATTTATCTCGATTTTTTAGAATGACGAGTAACGTGAATATTTATGGTGGAGGTTTTCGATTTTTTTTTTTTTTTAAAGGTTTCTTATTTTTTATGTGTGAAAGATAATGGAGATTTGGAGGGTGATTTTGGAGAAATGGAATTCTGTCAAGTTTCTTGTGATTTTATAATTATTTGTTTTATCTTTTTGAGCTTTTGAGAAAGGATAAAAGAAACTTTGTAATTTTTAATCTTGGATCTGAGAAATTAACAGAGACGTTAAAATAAATAGAATTCTTAATAAGATGAAATTTTCAAATTTCATAAAGTTTGCGAATTGAGAAAGAGAGAATATTGGGGTGAAAATGAGAATGTGAAAAATAAATTCAAGAGAAAATAGTAAACATTTAAATATA
Source organism: Apis dorsata (assembly GCF_000469605.1). Classification (NCBI taxonomy): domain Eukaryota; kingdom Metazoa; phylum Arthropoda; class Insecta; order Hymenoptera; family Apidae; genus Apis; species Apis dorsata. The sequence goes on from NW_006263577.1 coordinate 291,226, forward strand.
AATCGAGCGATTTTTAATTTAACCAATTGTCAATTTTCATCGATCGATTTTCCAAAAAATTGCACATCGATTATAGTTCCATTTGCATACTAATTACCTCTATCTACGATATCTATTTTTATTCATCCACAAGAATAATTCCTATAAAAATCACCGAATACTAATATTTCTCATGTTCAAATTTTATCGAATCCACCATCTTCGTTAATTCGCAAAAAGAAAAGAAAAAGTGAAATGTAAAATTAAAAGGATTGAAATTGGAACACATCCGAATTGTTTGTTTCACGCCGGCTGAAAATGCACTGCTCAAGTTTTAAAAAGCGTTCGACTTTTCAACTTCTGGCATCGCTGTACTTTTATTTAAAGAAAGACTCTCGAGATCCTGGAACGAGTAACGTTGCCGTGAGAACTCCACACCCTCTTTATGTAGACCATATCTACAGATATAAAATTTTCAAACTTTGCTGCTGTTTCCTAACGCTTCCGCCACGTTAATCGCTGTACAACTTCATTTCCCCTTCTTTCGCAATACTTTTCGACTTGAATATCTATTAAGAAAAAAGATATCCAAATGACATTCATCTTATCCTCCATTCTAACCTACAAATGATGACGAATAATTTTAGTTATAGAATTTAAATTTCACTGAAATTTTATATGTGGTTTTATTATTGAATGTTGCCAGCAACATCACTATTTCATAG
>NW_006263577.1:292231-293462 GCF_000469605.1 Apis dorsata
CTAGCTATTTGTTTTTCTTCGATACACGTACTTCAAATGTTTTGTAAACAGATACGCATACAATCACACATAATTGAATATATTCATTCAGCTAAACATTTTTATTTTTTGTTTTCACTGTCCAATCAACATTTTCAGATAATTTCTCCAATATTTATAATTATATGTTTAAAAAAACTTGTAAAAATCTTCCCTAATATTCCCAATACTCTTATAGTATAACATCACGATTAATTCTGAACGAGTGTAGAAAAAAATAAAAATAAAAATCTACGAGCACATAGAATTAAACGCTACACCCAAACAATATTTAATCGAACACTTTTTTAATCTCTCCCATTTCTCAACATCCGAAACACCTCCTTTCTCCCCTCCAAAAAAGACCGAATCTGCACTCTTTGAAACAAGAAGACGACCAAACTCTCACTGTATATATGTTACATTCGTCATTCGATTCTCGCCAACCGCCTGTTACTCGACGATTGTTGCTCTCGACCCTTTCCCAATTCCCCCTGAACTCGAAAGAGACGAACGAATTTCTGACGAAACGGAACGAGCTTTTCGATCCAATGTCCCCTCCCCCCTCTTTTCCCATTTTCGCTTTGCGATTCGCCTCGCGTCCATTTTCCTTCTTTCCATCGCGCGACTGTACGCGTAGAGGGGAGGTGGAGGAGTTTGAAAAGGGGCGAAACTCTGTTCCTCCGTCCAAGTACCGGGAACGAGCTTTTATTGTGGGTCGATGAACGGGGAAATAAAACGATAAAACACTAAGCGCTAAGGGAAAGCCTTCTATCTCCCTCTTCTTCTCTATCACTTTCCTCCCTTCTCTCTTTCTCTCTCTCTCTCTGCATAACAACAATTTTTCGTACGTGAAATCGTACGAGGAATTTTTCGTTTGGAGGAATTTTTCCTCGTCTCGAGGGATTATGAACGTCGCTCAATGGACGAGTGAGCAGGTTCGTAACGATAAAGAAGACGAGACCATCGCGATGAGATATCGAGTGTAAAGATGGAAACGATTTTACTACTATTTGTTATTCTCCTCTAATTTTTTCAATTCCTTGGAAGAATCTTGGAAACGAGCTGAGCTGTAATAACGTTTTTATTTTTACTTACCGCCGTTATAGTAAGAGAGAAAAGTAGAGTCGAGCAGTTGAGATTATATTAATCAAGTTTCGTGGGTTTTCAACAATGGCGCATGAAGTTTTTTTTTTTTTTTTTGACATTAATT
>NW_006263577.1:293672-296789 GCF_000469605.1 Apis dorsata
CACGTTTCGAGAACGAGTAATTTTAATTCAATCTGGCCGACCTCAAAAGCAAATTGACGTTCACGACGGAGTAGCGGAGCCATGTAAATACTGCTCGGTACATATTCATGTTCCCGGCACGAGGGGGGGCTTAACATGACTATTTAATTCTGTATAATACCGGCAGGAACTTCAAACACGACCTGCATAGCAAATAAATTGTTAAAATCCGTGGTAAGCCATAGCGAAAATAGCAAGTTTGCCGCCATAGGGTAAGGAATACCCCATCCGTCGAAATGGTTGAATTTATAGAATAAAAAAAAAAAAAATCCATTCAGTTTGACGAATAAATAAATTGGTTAAAAAAAAAAAAAAAAGAAAATTAAAATCTCGTCGTTCTTTAAAAGTAATCTCGTCGCGAGTGTCGAGATTCCAACGAAACTGTCCGAAACTTGCTTAAGCTTCTCCCAACTTTTCCCCGAGAGTTGGAAAAATGTTTAAATATTCGCCAATTTTTGGCGTTTGTGCGGTTGGCGCTTAGGGGAGGAAGGGGAAACTTCACGTTGGCGTGACGTTGGACAAGTTTCTTCTTAATTAAACCTAGCAAAATGAGTAAATAAATATTTGATGTATATTTGAGTAAATAAATATTTGGTTTAAGAAAGAGGAGAATATTTTATTATTTTGATTTATAATTGGGGGGAAAAATAAAAATTAGAAGATTATTGTTATTATTGTTGGATTTTAAAAATCAAATTTTTACGAATATGATTTAAAGAAACTTAGAGTAGATTTACTTTTGCTTCAATTTAAATTTTTTTTCAAATTATATTTAGAATGGAACATCAGATAGTACTTGAAGTATAACAAAGAATTGATACTATTTCGTGGATATTTAAAGAAAGAAAACTCTGAGAATTGAGAGAACTTTTGTCCAGCAGAACGCGAAATAAGCTTCTTTTCACGGATAATCAGGCAAAGATTTTGATGTATTGAAAATCATCAATGCTCTCAGATTACCGATACTCGCGTCTGAGTATCGTATCGACGCTAGGCCCATCATTCATTGATACATTCGCCTCTCTTTGCGAAAAAGAAAAAGAAAAAGAAAAATATGGCACACTGGGTGGTCGTCGACGAGTTGATCTCATCGGCAGCAATTAGATCGTCGGCAAAAATACGTAGCAGCAGCTTATTACGACCTATTGATCCTCGCGCATATATTATCATCTTCAGGAATAAACTCGGATGAAATGAAACGCGGATTTCGTTGGATTGGATAATATTTCATTCCAGAAATATTATACATATTGGCAATTTTAATAATAATATAAATGATACGAATTAATAGAATCTCGTTTACTCAACTTAAAAAGTCAAGATTTCACTTTATCTTCTTCAAATCGCGTTCTTCGCAAGAATTCTAATTTAAAAATTCCTCAAGTTCTAATTTTTCTCAGAATTACTCTCATTACTGCAACGATTCGACCGCAAATTCTCACTAATAACGAATTCCAAAGCAGCAGTTATTCGTATCATCGACAAAAACAAACATAACGTAATAAAAAGTATTCGAATCCAGAAACCAAGAAAACGTAAACATCCATGATGATGCGACGCAGGCTCGCAGAGAGAAAGAAAGAGAAAGAGAGAGAGAGAGATGCGTAAAATGATGAGAAAAGCTAAGACAAGGAGGGTTTGATATTTCGACCAAGTTTCTATATTCACTCGGCCACTAAAAGCATCTCGAATTGCGGGCTCGACGGGTGGCAGCTGCGTCTGAGAACCTGCCCTCTCTTTCACTGTTATTCCACCACGACGATAATTTACAAACAATTATTCCGTCCAACTCGAACCGCTGCGGGCACAGCCTCCCTCCTCCTCTCCTTCCAGGAGCTCTTTTTTCGGCTGTGCTCTGTTTCCACTCAAGAGAGAGGATCGCAAAAATTTGACTGATCCAGGGATGATAATAATAATCGCGGATGGCGCGGAGAGGAGAGGCGCTGGATGACGCGATCAACGCGGCGAGCGAAATTATGGAATTTAATCGCGATGGTGGAGGCGTTTTAGAGGGATGAAGTTTCCAACGAGAGCAAAGATCTATCAATATTCGTTTCTCCCAGAAAAGAAGAGCTGTTTCGAGCCTGTTTGTAATTCGACTTTGACTATTCGTCCTCTTTTTACGGGAATGAAGTTGAAGAAATTCGATGACGAAAGGGGGTTGTGAATATTAAGACGAAGTTATATTCGAATTTGTGTTATGTGTGAACGATGATATTTTCGTTATTATATATTATTTACGAGACGAGTATTATTGTATATTTAGAGATTAGGATTTAGAGACACTGGGCATCTTAATTTTTTTTTCGATGAAAGTGTAAAAATTAGTGCTTAATTATACTACTGATTTTTGTGACGATGTATCCGAGTTTAATTTATTGTTAAAGGAACAGAGAACGTGGCAATAAATGTGGTAATCGAAAAATTCAAGAGAATCGAGAAATCTCTTAACTAAAAATATACTTCTTCCTATAAAAAATAAAATTTTCTACTTTTAAAAAACTCCTTTAACAATAAACTGAACTTGGATATAATCATCACAAAAATCATAATTAATGCAATAGCATAATTAAGTTAAAAGTTAAAAGCACTAACTTTTACATTTTCATGGAAACAAAAATTAAGATGTCCAGTGTCTCTAAATCCTAATCTCTAAATATATGTGTTATACTAGTTTCTAAAATTAGCAAACTAAGATTCCATATTTCACCACTCTTTTTTTTTCACTCAAACGGATAGGAATTTTTCCATTGTTTACAGCAAAGTATGCACCGAAGGTCTAATCAAGATCGACCCTTCGAAAGGGTGAGTTTAATTCAATGGGCAAGAGCTTGTCGTTGATTTTTCTCGTTGCGGATCCTAATTAGACACGATTCCCTCGATTGTCCTCGAAGAACGATGTTACGGCACAATGGTTTTCGCGCAATTCACACAAACGATTCGAAAGAGGGAGCCATTTCCCTGGATTTTTCGCCGCAACTCCTTCGTTCAACTTCGCTCCTCAGATTTTTTTCCTTCCTTTTTCCCCACGTTTTGCTCCTCTTTCCTTTCTCTCTCTCTCTCTCTCTCTCTCTCTCT
>NW_006263577.1:296898-302331 GCF_000469605.1 Apis dorsata
CTCTCTCTTTCGCTCGCTCGAACCACTTAACTTCCACGGTTTCGGAGAGATCGGAGACGGGTAATTTATATTCTTTTACCGGCCAATCTGTTAACAGGTAGCGCTCATTTCTGACGTTCGTTTTAGATTTTTTACGATGATGAATCGCGAGAAATTATGGCTATTCCTCTTCGAGGGGGATTTTAGTTCTTCATTAGCGGTTAAGTAGAAATTTGAGAGAAAATTTATATTTACATTTTGTAATTTTTGAAATAATGAAGATTAGATGTTGGTGAGGTAATCAAGAAGCTTGACGTTCCATTATAGAGTTAGAGACAATATGAGCATCATCTGTGTATAAATTAACAAATAAAGAATGATCTATTTGTAAAACAAATATTTCATATTTACACGTAAAAAAAAATTAACATCAAAGAACAGAGAATAATTTTATTAATCTATTAATCAAAAACCTGAATGTCTGCAAAGTAACAAAAAAGAAGAATTATAAATATTAAAGAATAAAGAACAATGGTATAAATACTCAACATTCGAGAAGATTTCGACAATATTGGAATAATTTAAGGAAGAAATACCTACGATATTCTCTTCTCATAACATAAACCAAAAAAAAAAGAAAGAAACTTTTTTTTTACATCGTTTGCAGGGAAACTGACTCTTCTTCCCAAGAAATATTTCTCTTCCTCCTTTTCTCGTCCTCTCCACGATCCTCGGATATCTCGTCAGAAGACGAGATAATTAATCCTTTTAATGGAAGTCCGTGTAAACAAGGGGGAAAGGGAGGGTGTGTGTACGCCAAGTTGGCAGGAACTGGCCCGACTTTAAGTTTCCCCTTTACCCACCCACACACGGGTGGTGTCTTTTGCAGTAAAATTGCGTCCTGTTTCTAAAAGGCTTCGAGCGTTTCCAGTTGTCAAAAGTATGCTTCCCCCGATTATCCAACGGGTGAAAGAAAGAAGTTTGTCAAAAGGGATCATCTCGCTTTTGATCCTCTTGAATCGTTTCAATTGTTAATTATTGAGATCATAGCTTGATAAATAGCGAATTAAATTGCGTTCAGTGAAATTAATTGATCGAGGAGATCGAAGCGTGTTTAATTAATCCGAGTTAGTTGTTTTTAATGGAAGGATTTCGTTCGTAAATGATGGAATTTAAATTTCTATTTCGCGTGTTTTTTTTCGTTCGCATTAGTGATTTATGGAAAGTAAATTCCTCTTCGTTGCTTAAATTTTTCCAATGGAAAATTATTTTGGATGATAAACCAGCGAATCTGTTTCGTTCTTTCTTTGAATTAAATGTTTTTAAAATTAGAACGTAGAATTGTCGTTCGTGTAACAAATTATTTCGACGAGGATAAACTATTAATAAATTAGAAATATATATATATATATATATATATATATATCTTTCTCCAATTTTACATAATCACGAAATTCTATAAATTGTAGTCTTAAATCATCTCGCAGCGCAATACCAGTTGGAATATTACGGTGAAATAACGGGTCTCGTGGCGAATCGAAATAATTACGATATTACCGATTACTATTCGGTTTGCGAAACCTAACCAGCGGTTATATAACATTATACGATCAAAGCGGTCGGTTATTATGCAGCAATTGGTTATTATCCGCGATCAAGGTGTGAATATCGGGGAAACGTGGGTCAGGCAAAGAATATCAATATCTTCATGGATATGTAAATAAGAATCCATACAGAGATTATAATAATAATTATCGGTGTGAACGATTTACATTTGTCTTCACGCGTCACAAATTTAACAGTGTGTTACTTTATTTAATCGCGTTTAACGGGAATATTATTAATATTTACCTTGGACTCGGATAATAACGATTACGTATTGTATTCGCAATAATCGCTATCACTATATTATATATCGCGTACTCGTAACTCTTGTTCCGGATGAGCCTTGTAATTACTCGTCGGAGTAATTAATATTTTATATCGTGCTTATAATCGGTGTGAATGTAAAATAAGTTTGATATTTCAAGGATTGATCGAATCACACAGGGGAACAAAAAAAGTAATATTTGAAATTTTCTACATATTAAATTATTATTTTCTTTAAATGTTATTATTAAACATTTAAACTTGAGAAAATATAGTATAGTGAATCTAGCGTTTTAAGAAATTTATCTTATCGACATCAACGTAAGGAAAATTGTCGATTGCGATATAATTTTCTAAATTAAATCATCGTGATCGAAAAACATTTGCAATATTAACAAAGTTAATATTATCAAAGATTGTTTTACTGCATCGCTGTAAATCGATGGCGACGCCATCTGGGACGTTTGCAGCGCCACCATAGCCGAAACAATAAAGATTCGGTCGTATTCCGAGGCGTGAAAGGCACTTTGGAAAGCAAGCACTCGAGCCACGCTTTTTACCCGATGCCTTGGATAAATTTTCACAACGTAATATTCGCGAACGCGTTTTACCAGCCACGATAAATCAGCATAAGACCAACAACGGCAGCAAGAGATGCAAGCAAGAAAGGTTTGGTGGCCCCTTCGTTCCTCGGTAATCGTTATTTATGTAACGTTGATCCGACATCTGCATTAGCGTTTCGTCATGCGATACCGCTTCCCTTTTTTTCCTTCCTTCCTTCCTTCCGTTCCTCCCCTCCTCCTAATTTTCATCGTTTATTTTCCGCTACAATCGATCACACTTTGACAACAGTGTTTTATCTATTATTTGTATTTGACTTCTTTGGGAAATTTTACAATTTTAAAAATTTCGCTTAGAATTTAATATAGGAAGGTGTCGAAGATGCAACTAAATTAAAATGTAATAACAATTTTTTTTCTCTCATTCATTCTTTCGAGAGAAATTATTTTCGATGATCCTCCCTGTAAATTTATCAAATATTTGAATTGTCAATTCACCAGTTTAGAGCCGACGACGAAAGTTTTAATTTTCCCCAGCGGGGAAAACTCGTTAAAGATCTCTCGAACGAAGACAAGACATTTCACTCAGCTATAATTAATTTTTCTAGACGATGGGATTGTTCCGTTTTCTTTTCTTTTTTTTTTTTTTTTTTTAATGTCTCCTTTTCGCGACGAGAGAACGATTTAACAGCGCTCAACTTTTAACTCGAAACTGGACAAACGTTACGCGGAATGTTGATTGCGTTCTTTTAACGATTCTTTTGTCTTTAATTGCGCGTGTGCAGTCCAGCGGAAAGATGGCCGGCAAATGAAAGTTGTCATAAAGCGTTCTACTGTGCAATCTGTGAAAATGTTTTCCCCTCCCCTTCGATTCTCTTTTCTCCGCGTAAGTTTATGTCGTGACTTGTATGATTTATCGTAATTGGAATAAGCGCAATAATACGTCGGCGTTTTAACTTTTGCCAATTTGATTGCGAATATTTGTAAAAACTTACAGGGAGTATACAGAATAAAGTATATTCTTGATGAGTTGCACAACAATTCTCAAAGTTTTACTCTCAAATATATATTCTTACCTTAAATTACAATTATATTTAATTATATTAATCGAAATTTGAATCTGAATACTAGGATTTTATATTAGAATTATCGAATCTGTTAAAATTGGAGGCAATATAATTTAAAAAAAAAGTTAATCTCTTTCTCTTTTGGATTAAGAAAAAGTTAAAGATTTGCAGAGGAATGTACAAAACTCGAACGTTATCAAAGAATATGTAAAAGTTGCAGGACGTTATCCGCCCTTTATTCCTGAAACTAAAAGAAAAAGATAGTACGTTTCTTGAATTGCAAATGGTTAGATTCCTAGAATCGAGTGTCTCTAGGTCGACATGCAAAAGTATCGATCTACGACTTTCCACGAAGTAGATTAAAACATTGTACGTTGTAAAAATGACTTTGCCCCAGAATATTTCTCCTGGAATTATTCCCGAACGGCTATAATTTTGACGAAAATAACAAAGTTAGTGAGAGGTAGTTTAACATATTTTTAACACTTTATTACAATTAACGTAATAACTTTGAATGGAGATCGACAAGCTGACGAATAGATTAATTACAAACCGTAAGTTTCTTGACAAAACTATTTTTTTTTACGTTTTCATAAAACTTCACCTATCTTTTATCATGCGAAAAATTTTCGAAATAATAATTAAAACTTTTTTTCTCTCCTCTTCAACGATGCGAATATATTCAACAAAATAAAATTCTGCTAAAATAAAGAAACCACTAAAAACCAAAGAACCTATCTTGCACCTGAATTAGAAAAGATTCTAATCTTCTTAAGAACGATTTAATTTGTCGATACTTAAATCGAAACTTAAGGAACAAGCTTGGAATGTTCCCTTTCTTCCTTCCAATGTTACTTTTTAACATCGATTTCTTTTAACACGGTGCACAAAGCAATACCACATGCGGTGCATTAAGAGCATTTATAACAATTTTCTTTTCAGCTTGCGCGCCCAAGCATGTCCGGCGTATGGCGGTCCGCATTTGTCACGATACGTATCTGTTAAATCAACATCAATTGAAACTCCTACATCTCAATACCATTCCTCCCCTCCCTCCTCCCCACTTCACGTGATACGTATATTTCGTCATATTAGGCGCGAAGGAATCGTTGCAACAATGGTAACGAGACAATTCAATGGTACTTTTCACCGGGGATAATCGGCCCGTCTGTTTTCTCTTTGACGTGAGAACGAGCCGATATTACGCCATTGTTATCTTTTCGTTTTGCGCTTTCGAAACGTGAAATGAATCTCTTTTTAGATATTATTATTTTTTTTTTTTTTAAACGAGATAAATGATCTTTTAGAGAGAATTATATTTATCGAAAGTAAATAGAAATTTTTGCTATAGGAAGTCGAAAAAAAAAATTAAAAAATTTTTTAAAAGTTCACATCCGTTTCATAAACGAGAGAATTTTTCTTTGGTGATTTATTTGAGTATCATATACGGGTTGATATAAAAGATATTCTTTTACATTGTTATAGAAAATAATTGTTTTTCAACTTTCAAATAAATAAATAATTTTCACCCGCCAAGTTCGAACAGTATAAAATCGACAAGTAAGAAGATCCGGAGATGAAATTTCCCAAGTCGGGCCAGAAATCCCGTTTCCGAAAGTCGATAGCGCGTATGGCTTCCCCGGAAGCCGGAAGCCAGAAGACAATCCGTGCGACAACAGGAACCGGATCGCTTCGCAAAATTGCGAATATTACACGCGATCGATTCTATATCTCTATCCCAATTCCAAAGAAACTTAAAATTTTCGAAAAAAAAATCTTATTTAATTTAATATTTAATTTCTTAAAAATCGAAATGGAAAAAAAAATCGATTTCTCTCTCCTCAGTTTTCGAGCTCGCGAAAATTCCAAAGAAAAATTCCAAAGAAAGAAAGATGGTTCGATCCATCCAACGAGGCAAACTTGATTAAACTTTAAAAAAAAAAAAAAAAAAAAAAAAA
>NW_006263577.1:302517-308929 GCF_000469605.1 Apis dorsata
ATTTCAAAACGACTCCTGTTGTTTGTTGTTGCGGTAGTTTGTGAATCGTGGTAAGCGCTGCGAGCGAAACATTCCAGCCGAAGCGGAAGATGGAGTGGCGCGTGACCGCGTGTCCCGGCTAGCAGCGTTTGGTTTATGGCAGATAAACGTATTTGCATGTAAACTCGTTTGCATAGGGGGGAGGGGGATGGACGCGAGGATTCCAATTCCAGGGGACCACGGGAGTGCTCGTCTTGACGCGCTACCGGCCCCGAGAGAATTCCCATGATGCACCGCAGACGGTACTTCATAATGGCGTATCCGATAATGGCGTTGCTTTCGATTTTCGTCCTCTCTCTCTCTCTCTATCTATCTATCTATCTATCTATCTATCTCCTCTTCCATGCCTCTTTCCACTAATTACGAGGGTATGGCTATACGCGTGGCCGTGCTGTGGAGATATTCGTTAATGCGGACGAGAATTCGTTTTGTCGTTGAGATATATTAATATCGAAGAATAGGATAGGATTGGGTATTGAGATAGGGGATTGTGGATTAATATAAATGGGATGAATTTAGATATTGGTAAATATGGTAGATTTTTCTTTTATATTTATGTGAGCTGTGAGTTTTATTCATTGGGGGGATATGTTGATATTGAGGAACGAATAAATGGAATGAATTTGTGGCATATTTGTATATCTGTGTTATTTTTGTTTATAGGATTGAAAAGGAAAGGAAGAATAATTTTGGGTTTTCCTTCTTTTTCATCGAGATTATTCCTCTCTTAAAGAAATATATAATCGAAGGTATCAGTTTATGCGAGTAATTTGTTAACGTATGACCTAATTACTATAATGGATTAAGAAAATCTATCGCATAAATTGACATAATGCCGTCGAGATAAATGAGCATAAATCAAATATAATCGGTTGGTTAACATAAATGGGAACGCGCGTTGCGTAAATTGATTTATCGATTATCTAACTTTCACGCGTATTTATTTACAAGTAAAAGAGAAATTATTTAACACGTTTGCGTGGTATCGTACATTAAATTCCACCTCCACTTGATAAAGCAACTATATATACTCGATAGGATAGCAGTTTGTGGGCAACGATAAAAACGGTTGATTGCAGTAGCAATTTATTGTAAATTAAGATATGTTCCGTACCGTGCCTATCATCATCAATCATCCCAGATTATGTTACTATACTTTATACATCATTGTAATGTAACCTAATATGTATGTAACGACTTCAAAATCGTAATAAAATTCGAAGAAATTCATCTTACCACGACAATTCACGTATACCAAGAAAAATATCGAACGTTCAATATATAAAATTACAAATGTTTTATCCAAAACATTTTGTTCGAGAATTCGATCTCCCAATAATACAAAATTTCATTTTACTTTAATAAATTCATTCGATATCGACGATGATAATTTCAATTTCTCGCGCGATTCGAAATTATGAAAAATTTATTTGGATAAATTTTTCACGAAAGAAGAATTCAATTTCCTATCTTACCTCGCAATTAGAAATTTCCAACCGCCGTTAAAAAACGTCTCGCACCCCAATAATTCGTGCCCGGCCAATTGCCTCCACCAGTTTAGATAATCCACGGATCGCTCGTTTTTAGCGTTCGTTGGCGCGTAATTACACATCCGGTCCAAAGCTCGAATCCACGCTATATCCCCGCTATTAGAGATCTTCGTGTGATAATATTAATCACCCGATATCAGCTTAGACCTGTCCACTGGGAGAATATTCGCCATAATGGGGGCCCTATTTCGACCCATTTCGATATCGTCCCAAAAATTCCATATCCCGCGATCATCCCCCATTTCCGTAATATCCTTCCATTAAACCTTCCAATATCAACCTTCCGTATCACATCCCGCGAAACAAACGATCTGTGATAAAATTTATTCGAGAATTTCTCTCTCGAAGAGCAAGAAGCAAGAAGGTGTTGTGTTGTTCGATCCTCTCTCGAAATCGAGGAATTTTCTCTCTCTCATTCTTCTTACTTTTTCTCTTTCACCGTTCCTTTAACCGTTGTCGATTACCATAGACGTTTATCGATCGAGCAAACCGATATCTTACGGGAACACGATTCTACTGGATTCCCTCTCGAAAACCACGGCCGTGTTCACCGGTCTCGAATATGGTTCCATGGTTCCATCGAGCGCTTGTTCCACGTTGATCGTGGAGGGTGGGCGAGGGGGGACACAGTCCATGAGGGGGACAGCGCGGTTCGATCGAGTCGAGGACAACCGTCGTTCCGGAGGGGGAGAGTGAAATTCGATGAAAAGGGGGGAAGGGGGGAAAAGTGGAGTGGATCTAGAAGATAGAAAAGGTGGCTCGCTTCGTTCCATTGGGTTTCCTGATTGTCACTGGGAGGCGCCACCGTTTCATCGGAAGAAGAACGATCCTTGAAACTGTCGTTGTACCGCAAATAATTCTTCTTTCGACCAGTTACTCGAGTATTTGCTTTCTCGTCGTTTTTTTCTTCTTCTTCTTCTTTTTTTGCCGTCGAGATGCTTCTTCGCTCGTTTCTTTCCCGAGATACGACTTTGCGGCTTGGGTAAGTGGCAGTGAGCTTCAGGAAATCTCAATCGAAGTGAAAATAATTCGCGATTTTTTAGATATATGATCGTTAAAGAAGGTACATGGGAAATATTTTTGATTTTGGTGGTAAAGTGAAACGATATACCGATTTAAAATTTTCTTTTTTTTTTTTTAATGCGGATCGATCGTCGATATAGTGAAAATAGAAATACTGGAACAAATTGATTGTGAAAATCAAAAATTTGAAGTGGTAGAAAAATCTATTTTTTATTGAAATATGTACGAATTTGATATAAAAAAAAAATACAGATTGAAAATATGTATCGATGATCGATGAAAACAGAATAAGAATAATATTTTTATGACAATGGAGAAATCAATTTTTCAATATTTCTTGTACCTTTCATCAAAAATATTTTCAAACCCAGTCTCTTCTACATAATTTACCAAATTCAACTTTAATTCTAAACGAACGATATTCTTCAAGATTTAAATTTTGAAAATTGATGAATCTCCTCTTTCTTCCAAGATTCAATTTCTTTCTTGACAAAATAACCGAAAAATTTGATTAACAAATTATATCATTCCATTTATCGAACTGAAATCCATCTGATAATAAATTTCTAAGATATCCAAAATTTTTAGAGATTAATTTAAATCATCGCCGTCTCATATTTCGCGTTCTCAACGACGAATTCCTCTCTCTTTTCGCGAATCAATCGGGACACGAATGAAGCAAGAAGCGAGGAGGAGGAGGCGAGGGACACGAGAAGGGAGGAAACAATAGGGTCGGCCGTGTTAACTTCGCCACGAGTTCAGTGACGCGACTTGAAGCAGGCTAGGAGTTACGTGACGCGGCCGTAATCGCGTGCAGTTTCGCAAACTTGGGAACAAAAGGAGTCTGGCGTGGAGAAGGCAGAGCGCGCCACGACAAGCAAAATAGGGGAGGATTTCGCGGCCAACAGTGTGCTCCACTAGTCGAGAAGTAGAACGTCAGCCGATTCCTGCCAGCCAACCGTCTCCTACCTGATACACGGTTAACACGCATCCAGTAATTTTGGAACCGCGTCTTGCCAACTGGCTTAAATGGAACAGGTGGATCTTTGTTCCGACAAAGAGGGGATAATTGAAATGCAATTTTTTATTTTTTATTTTTTCTATCCTTGAGAATTGCAATTCAATTAATTCTTCTGATTGATTTTTATCGATTACTTTCTATGAATTCCTTCAAATTTCCTTACTTTTTTTTCTTTTTTTATTTACTTGGATTAACTATTCTGTGAAATATAAATAGTTTTACGTGCACAGAATTTCTTGGAAATAAAAAAATTATATTCCTCTTATGTTATAATTCCATCAAACTACAATATTTCAAGAAATATATTATTATATTTTAATTATTCTATTCTTTTCCTCATTCGTATCAGAAAAAAAAATCATAAAAGAAAGGAAAAATGCATAAAATCCTGGCAACAAATAATTATTCCATTTTCACTATTCTAATCCATAAATTTATATACCTTCTCCGTGTTTAATTTTTTTGCATGCACATACTCTATCCGTGGTGTGAAAAAGTATCAGAGATACGCGTTCCATTCCAAAATCTTGTGAACAATCGTATTAAAATACGAGCGCGGTTTTCGATGCCTTTTTCTCCCCTGCGCTACGCGGGGGAATAATGATGATAGTAATTCGACGCGATTAATGTTAACGCAGTAATGTAACGCTCCCAACGAACGGCGTAACGTTGATTCTTGTCACGCCGAATTGGCCTGCGGTCGACCGAATAATCGCCATCCCCGTAATTTTCCGGCTATCAAATCTTGCCCCCGCGCTCCCGGAAACGCCTCGCGATCGTTAACTTCCGGATTGCGCAGATATTCACACAAGTGCGGCACGATTAAGGTCTGCGAATTAGAAATTCGTAGATCGATTAAATTAAATTAATAGAATGTGATACAAGGTTTCAAGGAATGTTGAATCGGGTGCTTTTATATTGAAAAGTAAATTTGAAAATTTGAAATCGAATTGTCAGATAATAATTTTAGAAGGAAAATAGAATTGAAATTTTCAAATTAATATTTCACGATATATAATTCATATCTTTAATATCGTCTTGAATTAAATTTTTATTATTAAATCCCTATTAAATTTTCTTAATATCCAATCTATCGACCGCAACATTATTGAACCTTCCCCGTTCACATTCCATCCCAAGGAAACCATCGAGATATATCTCGAGCCGATCTTTCTTTCTTTCTTTCTCTCTCTCTCTCTCTTTCGACGACTCTGAAAAATGTTTTCAAATATCCGAATCATCCGTTCGTTGCGAGAAATCCATCTCAAAAAAAAAAAAAAAAACGTAGACCGATTCTCACGAATGAATCCTATTCGTTTCCTCCCCTAACTTCTCCCATACCATAAAATCCATTTTTCCAGCTCGATTAAACGAGGAGTCGCGGTGGACGATTAATAATCGTTCGAAATTGCCTCGTCCCGCGTAACATTTCGAAAGCGAACCAGATATCCTTCGTTGTGTGCAGCACACAACCCTGGCCATTTTCTCGGGTCGGACAAAAGCCTCTCCTTCAAGACGACGACAAAGACGACGAGATTCGTCTCCTCGATGGCACGCCATAACGGTTCAGCGTTGAGGAACACGGCGGTGTGCCATTATTTCAATTTCATGGGTGACCCGGTGGATTCATCTTGATGCAAGCCTAATGAGTGCTGGGATTGTTCCTAATGCGGCAGGGATGAACAAAGGGTTCGGGATATCCAGCTCGGCACGCACGAGCCGCTCATTAGAGGAAACCCACCCTGCAACGTACACGCCCCCCCTCCACAACCGTTCTCACGACTCTTCGGTAATCGTGAATCGGTGCAAAATTGACCGTTACCATTTTACCTTTCGCACGCAGACGCGTCATTCCTCTCCGTTGAGCGTGGTTAACGGTTAATGTTATTATTGGCGAGAAACAGTCTTCTTTGGCAAAGATGGAATATTGATTTTATTTTGAAGCATGATTTAAGAGTAAGGTAAGAATTGTATAGAATTGATTACTTTGGTAGCTATGATTATTTGGAACAATAATTATTTACTACACTGTAGTATAACTTTCCTTTGTCTTTTGATCGTTTCCTGAACGTTATATTATTTTTTTTCTGCATTTATTTTTATTTTTTTTATAATTACAAGTATAATTATAATTTAAAAAAACATATTAAATTTTAGAGTATTAAGTTTAGAGTATGTGAAATTAATGAAATTTTGAGAAGAAATTTTTTGTCGTTTTATAAGATGGTTATATATATTTGGATTTTGATGTTTCTTACAAGTTGAGGTTAAAATTTTCCATTAGTATTTTTCAACGAGGATTAACGTATCAATCATCTTTTTACTTTTAAATGTTCCACGTGTCTCTATATCGTATCCCAATAACTATTGAACGTTTCAATTATTAATATCTCTGCTTTCAGTTTTTCCATTATCGAAAATACACGATTTCGAATCTGTTCTATTCACAAAATTTCTCGTCGAAGAAGAAACGGGCGAGGGACGATTCCTCGCCTCTTAGAGATATTATCCTCGGAGGGAGGGGATCTCTGGATCGTTGCAAGGGAGAAGACGCGTTGGAACTCGGTCGAGTTCGAATCACCGAGACGTTCCCTCTCTCGAATGGATATCGAAGTCGCATTTAACACGCTTGTCACTGGACGCAAGATGGCGTTTCGAATGAGCCGTTTCGTAAGGGTCAGCCGTGTTATTGATGGCCCAGCGTTGCTCCCGTGGCGAATCTTAAATGGCGGCCGACCCGCCGCGGATATTAAAGGTTTATTGGGATTACGAATCGTGA
>NW_006263577.1:309204-312845 GCF_000469605.1 Apis dorsata
CAAATCTTTTGCCGTTGCAAATTAATTTTTGCAAACGACTTGATTCTTTCGTTATCTCGATTCACGTTACAAGTATTAGAATCACGAAGAAACGATATTACGTGTAAATTAAATAATTAAATAATATATATATATTAAAAATAATAATATAAATTAAATAAAATTAATAATAAATTAAATAATATATATATATATAAAGAGAGAGAGAGAGAATAAATTGTGAGACGATTTGATTAAAATAAAAAATATACAGTAAAAAAGAATTCCTTATTTAATAAGGAAATAGGAATAAATTATATTATAGATATGAATCGTGCCGATGCCTTTCTTGTACTAAACTCGGCTCGGCTCGTCGCGTCGTAAGGTTAAGGAAAAACAAAACAGAATCGAAACGAAATCAAAACAGAATCGCGTTTAATAACACTCGATTCAAAATAAATATATAATATCGCGTCTTTACATACGTAAACTCAACGATATATGTGTATATATACTTGTTTCAAGTAATTCCAAAGTTATAAAATTTTAATCGAAAATTTTAAAAAATACCCAAAGAATTCTGTAACCTAATCTAATCGTTTGATCGAGATTTTTTTACTTATTTCAAGGAAGAATTCTCGAAGTAGAAAATAGCGTGAAACGTGTTCGGTGGAAGAGTGGAGGGGTAGAGGGGAGAAAATGGCGAGGTTTAATTCGCGTTCAGATTTTCTCACGGATCATCGATTACGGGCGTGTTGCGTGTCACCAGTGTCAACGACCGCCACTCTTAATATCGTCCAATTCGTAGCCATCCGCGTCATCGTCTGTTCTCGGTAAACGAGTCGATCCGCGCCAACTCGCGGCCGCCCCCCCCCGTTCCACAATTCCGTCCATTACGAAATTGACGACGGACGACCCTGCAACCTAAAGTATCACCTCGAAAAACTGCTTGCTTCTGAAAAATTTCAATTCACCGTCGACAAAATTGAAATCCTCCAATCCTGTATGTTTAATCGTGCGTGGATGACGAAATACAACCGAGTTTAAAAAGTATTGGATTATTATTTTGACAGACACGTCTAACATGTTCCTTTTCTTTATTATTTAAACCTAACAAACTATGAATTACATTGATTGGCTTCTGAACGTATTATTCGAAGCTTCGATTGAAAAATCAAACTGTCTACTATATCGAAATATTTGTTCATACGATTTTCGTATCATAAATGTTTTCTAAACTTCGATTCTTTCCCAACGGCGTTTCAAAGAGGCGAGGATCGCCGCTTCTTCTTCTATCGCTTAAGAGGCCGTTAAACGAAGCGCAAAGAACGCATTCAAAGCGAAACGCGTGGCGAAGCGTGTCGAAGGGAATCGAGAATCCGCTATGAATCATAAAACGAGTCATTAAACATGCGCTCCTCTCCGCCAATCGTCCATCTCGCCCACGCGTCTCTCACCTGCGACACGGAACACGCGAACAGACGAGATAGAATTGGCCGGATAACGCGGAGGAGGGGGGGACTTAGAACGCCGTCCTCGTCGTTCCCTCGCCTCTTTAATACCAAACTCGCATAAACGGCGCGCTGTCTTGCGGACTGTGACGCGGCAATTTAGGCATTTGACCCGAACGGCCCTCGCAGGGTTCACCCGTTTAACCTCCACGCGATGTCTCTGTCTGCGCCCGTGTCGGCCGCAGCGTGCCTTGCGAGCGAGCGAGCGAGCGAGCGAGCGCGCCCACACGATCCCCTCCCCTCCCGCATTCTTCCTCGGCATTCCTCCGCTTCTCTTCCTCCCCGCGGCGCACCGACCTTCCTGAATCGAGCTGCTTCGTGGCTTGACCGCCGCGCCTCCCTCCAAAGGAGATACCTCGTGCCTCCTCGCCGTGGAAACGCTACCGTTTTGCTAAGGGGTGCTCACGATACGGGGGGATGTTGTGCAGTTTTCTTGGGAGAGGAAAGACGAGTCGTTTGGGAATTGTCAAACAGGGGGGCTTCAGAGATTTGAGAAGAGTTTCTGTATTTTATTGCAAAAGTGATGTTTTTATGTTGGAATCGTTTTCTCTTGGAGGGGGTTGGTTGGGGGTTCCTTCGAAATGAATGTTAATTTGACAAGGAAAGTTGCGATGAATAAAGTTTCTGATTTTGATAAGTGTTTTTATGGATAGATTGGAAAAGTGATTTTTGAGGATGTAGTTGGATAAGTCGTAGAAATGATTCCTGAGTTTATTGGAATTTTTTTTTAAAGGGAATAGAGATGTTGTTTTATGGATTGGAAGTTTTAGGGTGATGAGTATTAGGATGATAAGTTATGGAAATGATTTCTATGTTGGAATCGTTTTTATTCGGGGTCGATGGGCTTTCCTTCGAAAGTTAATGAGGAGGAATATGAATTGAGTTATTGGTAAAAGTTTTGATGTTTGAAAAATTTGAGTTTTAAACTGGTAAGTGTGTATAGATTGCAAGAATTATTTCAATTTGGAATCGTTTTTCTTGGAGGGGCTTTGCTTCGAAATGAATGTTAATGACAAGGAGAGATTATAGTTATTGCGAAAATTTCTAATTTTTATAAGTGTTTCTGTATAGATTGCAAAAATGATTTCTGTTGAAATCGTTTTTCTTTCTTTTTTCTGGGATTGGTAGATTTGTGTTTCGAAATGAATTTTAATGACAAGGAAAAATTATAGTTGCGACGAATTGAGTTATTGTAATTGAGTGAAAGTTTCTGATTTTGATAAATATTTCTGTGTATAGATTGAAAAAGATGATTTCTGAGTGTTTTGAAATTTTTTTTTCAAAGAATGACGCTTTTTTGTGGATTATAAGTTTTAAGATGATGAATAAGTCATAGAAATGATTTCTATATTGAAATTGTTTTTCTTGGAGGATCTTTTTTTCGAAATGAATGTTAATAACAAGGAAAGATTATAGTTGTAGACAAATTGAGTTATTATATTCCTAATTTTGATAAGTGTTTCTGTGTATAGATTGGAAAAAATGATTTCTGAGTATATTTAAAATCTTTTTTCTCGAGATTATTTCGTAGACATACATAGTTATCTACATCCTATCATTGCTATTAATATTCGAAATATCGCGGTTGTGCAAATTATCGCAGGCGAAGGAATCTCGTCCAGAAGCATGTAGGTGGTTTGGAGAGCAGGGAAGGCGGAAATCTAGCTGGATAGCTCAATTGGTCGAAGCTGTCGTTCAGCAAACGAATGATCCGGCTTCGAAATGCACCGTCGCTCGCGTTGATGAATGGTCTGCACCAATGCGAGTGTCACGTCAATCCTTTCGTTCCCTCTGATGAACGCGTGTTGCGCAGTTATGCAGTTTACTGCATGCATTTCGTCCGACATGAATGTATTCATCCCGATTCTTACGAGAACCAGTCAAATTCTTCCATTAGAAATATTCGACGTGTATCGATTCTCGTCTCCGATCGAAGAAGTAACAAATTTTTTTCAAATTCCTACGATAAAATTGGCGTATTTACCATTATTCGTATCCCTTATTATATTATTATTATAAACCAATGATAAATTTTTTTATATACAATTGATTTATAATTCTCGATATTCGAGAACCATCGATCTATAAAGATACTTATATACATTATCTACGATTGTATTAATAATTTTTCCCTTTTTTTTTTTTTTTTTT
>NW_006263577.1:313024-314188 GCF_000469605.1 Apis dorsata
GGACCGTTTAAAAAGGCTTCTCGGTTCGCGCCAAAAAAGAGAAAAGTGGCGGGAATTTTAAACGCGTTCCTCGCTATCTTCGAAATTTGCTCTCGCAAAAAGTGCACCTATACTTGGCCTTGGTAATTTGCCCCCTCGCGCCGAAAATATCCTTAATACACACACGTTTGGCAATAAAACATCATATATACTCTACTTTCCTCGGCATTTTCTCTCTCTTTTCTTCTTCTAAAGAGTAATTCGTTGGTGTTCATTTGAACTTATTACGAGAGTTTTGCTTGGAAGAAAATTAGGCTCTGTAGAAAAATACACTCTCGCTGCATGGAACGAGGAGAATGTCGAGGTACTCGTCCCTCGAGAGTTTACGACTTTTGTCATTTGGAGCTTGTTCCGTGGAAGCGCAAGTAACCCATTAAGAATCGATCAAGTTTTTGTTGAACTTTTGAGAAACTTGTCCGTATCATCGTTTAGTGATATTCCATTATCCTGATAAGATTTTATCAAGAAAGCTAATCTTAATTAATAACAGGCGTGTACGTGACTCGAGTATATCAATCTTTCACTTTACCTTCCAAGCTCTTATTAATTTTTGAATTTTCTAGTTCGAATTCGTCTTACTACAAAAAATACTCACAAATTCTGTATTCAAATTTATAATATATACTTGTTCACTCGAATATCGAATATTTTAGGTTCTTAATCTTGATATATATATATAAAACAAGAAAAAAGAAGTTTTAAGCAAAATTCTTTAAAATCTTTTTCCTTTTTGCAACCGTGCACATCATTCGACGAGCTTCCAACGAAAATGGTGGCGAGCTTCGGGGGACGACGGTTAACCGCTGCTTCGTGAAACGGTTTGGCGCACCGTGAGTGCCTCGTTAACCCGTAAATCGAGCGTCTTCTCAAACCGAAGAGAGTGCACTTCGGTGTACTTAATGTCGTCGGCGAAAAACGTCGAGCTCAGCGATAAGCTATCAACGATTAGCGTCTTTCCTCCACCGATGAACCCCGTCTTCCTGGTCAAGCGTGAGCTCGGGGTTACGTGCAAGTCTGCCCGATAGATGCATATAATGCAACCTCCTCGAGCTTTATCTCTCAAAGTTTAACGAACCTTTTATCGTAGTTAATTTTTATCCCACATTTTTTTTTTTTTTTTTTTTT
>NW_006263577.1:314367-319770 GCF_000469605.1 Apis dorsata
ACATTAAGAAAAATAATTTTTCTTCTATTTAGAGTTTGGAAAATGGCGATTGATCGATATTGTCGATGTGCTATTAGCGCGAAGAGGCGAAGAATAGGAAATGGCATACTCCACTCCGTTGGGCGCCTTGTTGGGCGAATAAAGAGAGTACCCGTTTTATCGGGTACACAAGAGAACGACTTGGGTAAAGATAATAAAAGCGGCGGTAACGAAATGGATTGAACAAGCCTCTAAAGCGATATCATAATTAAAGTTAGAATTTCAGATATCTATTTATAAAAATAAAACATTTGCTTAAGACTTGTACTTAAAAAAAGAGAAAATATAAATTCTCTGACAATTAGAGGAATTTATTTTTTGTTTCAAGAAGAAAATTTGCGACGGCCTCCAAAATTCTCTACTTGGCTTCCAAATCAAATCTCGCGTGAAACATCGAATCCACGGCGAAACTTTATCCTTTCTTTCTATCCCACTCTCTTTCGCCTTCTACGGCTTCGAAATCAAATTCCCCGCCAAACTTTATTGCCTTCCCCTCTTCCTATATATACGGCTTCCAGATTCAAATCTTGTGTGAAACTCCTCTATAATCTCTCGTTTCTCCCACTGCTTAACGTAAACTTTCATATCTGGAATCCCACTTAATTTCATTCTCCCAAAACCAAGCCACATTCTCTCATCCCTTCGCCCCCGAAATCTACCCCCTTCTAACTTCCGTTAATCCCCGCGCAATCGCTGAACCGTGACAGAACATCCCCTAAAGTAGAATCTTCTCTTCGGCACCCTCTCCCGCCCCCAATAACCCCCCGCAAGGAGGGGATGTCGCAGAGCGAAAATCAGGAAACTGGAAAGGACAACGGGGCCTTGGTAATCCTCCTTGCCTAATCCTCTTGCGAATTTCAACCGTGCCCCACTTCTTCTTGGAGCATGTACAAACGACGCACACGCGAGATATCATTTTAGAAACAGGAAATTTAAACTCCTACGTAAATTCTCGATCATCATCCTAATTCGAGCATTCGCGTCGTCTTTTGTTGTATTTGTTGAGATTGTTCAACGATATATCTGTCCATTACAGGATAATTCGAATAAATGAAATTTATTATTATATTTCGAATCCACTGTTTCGAACCAACAACTCCAGACTCAAATTCGCGCGTTCGATGCTTAAGATGCGTTCATAAGATTACCATTCAATAATTATTCATAAGATAAGGAACCTATTTACGAAGCGATATTCTAAAAAAATCAAAATATTAATATTTTAAATAATAATAAATATTATAAATAATAATAATAATAGCAGCAATTCCAGTGGTGACCGAAAGTTGGAGAGCAAAGGGTTAATTTTGTTTCTCATCCTTCAAATCAATTTCTCCTTGAATTTTTATTCGTCATTGTTGCACTAACCTAAACTCTGAGTTTAGAGAAAATGTTTGAGAGAAAATGGAACTATTCACGATATAATTTTTTTATTTTATAGAAACTTAAAACCAATTGAAAAAGTATGGAGGAATCAGTTTTGCACGTGTCGCTTCAGCTACCTGGATTTTGTGAATCGATTATTCGGTCGCAGATTCGTTCGAGGAATGTTTCGCAGAGAAAATGAAAGCGTATGTGTGTCTGGGGCACGCGTAGGTATTACATCGGCTTAAATATCGTTTGGAGATGTCTTCGTATACGTGATGGGTAGATAATGCCCTCCCCCGTGTTCATTAGCCGTGTATGAATATTAACTCGTTTCGGTGGGAGGACGTATCCCGTTCGCCTGTTGAACAGCTGAACAGGGATCCGTCGTATTAGTCGTTCATCGCGCTCCCCTTTCCATCTTAACAGGATTTGTTGCAAAGGGTGAGAGGGATTTTAAAATTTAAAATTCCCATAGTTGAATGGGTGGATTCTTTATGCGTGTATCTTTCCTGCTTTAACATTGCTTGATAATTTTGCAAAATTCTGAGGGGCGAGGCAAATCGTTTTCAAACGCGTATATATATATATAATTAACGGAATTTGATCTCCACCTTAACTTAAAGGTTTTGCATAATTCTTGGATCTTTGAATAATTAGCTTGTTGATAATGGAATAATTAACACATTTTTGAGCACTCTAAAAAAAAGTATATTATGCATGTAGACTTTTTTAAATATTATTTATCATATAAATAAAATAATAAAATAAATAAATCGATTATTATTTACTTTACAAATTTGAATAATGTTTCAGAGTATGATATCTGGTGAAGCAATGATATACTTTGCAATTATATCTGGTTTCGTTCCTTTTTCAACGAACAGACTTTATATTTTTTTGACAAGAATTTCTTCTTGTCGTATTATTGCTTCGAGTGTTTTTAATTTCTCGAAAAAACATTAAATATATGAAAATTCTCAATAATGGAAATCTCTTTAAAATTAAGAACAAGAATTCTTGATTTCTTTGACGAACTTCACAACAGTGGATCTTTTTCGACTTTAGAAAAAATTCTTTTCAATCAAAAGAGCGATTCAGTCAACGACACGCCGCAAATGGTTAAATAACCGTTTTATTTCCATAAGAAGGGAGCTAGCTCGCTTCGTTTCAACGAAGTTGAAGTTGCAAAAGAAAAAAAAAAGAAAAAAGTTTGAGTCGCGTTTAAATAACGTTGGGAGCATGATGGACCGTGCAATAATAATTACTATAATTTCAGCCCCGTCGAAAGTAAGTTCCTCGTCGATCCATTTCCCTGTCTTTCGAGTTCCCGGGTGTCGAATATCGCGCGAAGTCAGGCGAGGCCTTAGACAGGTTAAAATTATCCATCGGCGGCGGTTCCTACGTGGCGAGTGGCGCTTTAACAACCGTCTGGAGTGGCGAGTAGTGCTAATGACGAGTCTGAAAACTGTGAAGATGGTTAAAGGGTGGAGTGAAAGAAGCCTCTTGAAGCTTCACGGCACGTCGGCACGGTTGCACGGTGATGCGTGAGGAACGTAGAAAAGAACGAACATTTCGTTCCCCGGAAAATCGAACTTGCTATACAGCCGTGCTTAGACAATGGAGAGGGACGTCCCGAGTTCCTCTCGAGGTCGTGAGACCATGCTGAAGTCTCTTGGAAACGCGACGATTTCAATGTGGTGCGATTAAACTTGAGTTTCATCGAGAAAATTGTTAACGTGTTTGATCTTTGAATTAATTTTCAGTGTCGATATCTCATTGTGGATCAAAAGCAACAATATTTTGTCGTCATTACAATTCTCGACACTTTCGATTTCCAATGACTTAACGAATTTATCAATATTTGCTCTTCGAACTCTTCGAGCCACCTCTTAATCGTCTTAGGACGTTCAAACAGTGTTAACAGTGACTTCCTGGAAAAAACTCTTGCCATGTGTAAAATAATAGTCTCGAGGATTTCGTTCTCGAGAGAGAAAAATGAGGAGGGGGTAAACGTCGTCGTTCCTCGAAATTAACGAAGGAAGAACGTTTGGTTCGTGATATCGAGGTCGATCGAAGGCGCGCGAAGCCCCTCTTTTTAAAATGTTTTCCATACGGAAACGTCCGGTTGACGAGCCGTTTCTCCTCGCTCCAACGACCGCCAATCATATATTCAAACGGCGCGCTCCCATTTACATAAAGAGTCACGGAAGAATGATTCCTAGATTTCGAGTCCAAAAATGCGCACCGTTTTATTCGTGGCCGCATAAAACGGAATTACACGGCACTTGCCACGCGAATTGATTCTCGTGCCCCTTTTACGATCATTTTCGATCCGCGTTGCTCCTCGGCTACACTTGTTTTCTTTTCGTGTGCACGTTTGTGAGTCGTGTCGCAAGACGATTGAAAAGTAAAAAAGAGTGAGAGAGAGAATATTGATTCGCAAATAGTGATAAGTATATTGTGGATTTTTATGTAAATGTAATTTTTTCTTTCTTTTTTTTTTTTTGTAAACACAACCAAAGAAGTGGAATATAAATAGAAAGTATATAAAGAGTGCGTTCCAGTAATGGGGGTATACTTTGCATATTTTTGCATACCGTGTATACTTTTTACCTACTTTTGCACGTAAACATTTGCACATTTTTAATATCTGTAATTCCTCACTTTAATTTATATATTCCATTAATTTAATTCATAGAAAAATACATTGCAAAATTCATTACATGATTAAAGAGGGGGGAGAAAAAACGGAATCACAGTTCTCATATATTTCTCTTCAAACGAAATCTTTCGTCGTATCGTCTCCATCTTATCGCATCACCTATGGTCTATCTAACCTCTGACAACGATACTCGAACGGAGAGAGAGAGAAAGAGAGAGAGAGAGAAAACATTGAACTTTTCACCTCGAGTTCGCCGCACGGCCTATGTAAATCAATACCGATGTAAAACACGGCCATTAACGTTGATTTAACGCGGCACACACTCGCAGGAGCACCGAACCAAGCCTGTGAATCGAGCGTGGCGCGCCTATCGCGTCGGCCATATTTATTTACGCGTCGAGCCGCCCCCCTCCATTCCCATAAAATCGTTCTTAATAACGATAATCCGTGGCTCCTTTAAAACTTACCTTCGCCTAGAGTAGAGAAATTGCCGTGGGATCGTAAGTTCGACCAGTATGATTCGTAAAGTAGAAGAAAACGGAAGAAAAATAGAAAAAAACGTGCACAAGGATATCGTATCGAAAGAGAGCGCGAGGTTATATTACGTTTCATTAACGGCGAGGCGAACGAAGAGGCAGTGGCACGAGAGAAAGAGAGAGAAAGAGAGAGAGTGAGGCACGTCTCTCGTGTATAAAACGAACGCGAATTGAAAATTTACGGTCGACGTCGAACAGTCGAGGATTATGGAAACGGAAGCCTCGCACGAGGTTTCGAGTTTAATGGCCGTTAGGATCGCGAAATGAGCAGCCTTCCCATCGTGCTTACCTCTCCTCCCCTCCCGTAGTTCGCTTTCAAATGTCATTGCGCGGTCTTTAACGCGGGCGTAACATGCAAACTTTGTGCAATGACAGCTACCGCGAATCTCTCTCTCTCTCTCTCTCCCCCTTCAAGCAATTATACCGATCGTCTTTTAATCCTCTGTCTAATGCCTCGTGATTTTAAAGTTACAAGCCTTGTTGTATTTATTTACGACTGTTGAGATTAAAGTTTTAGATATAAAGTTTTGTTTATTTACCGCTCTCTACCCGCCGCTTTCTTCTTCCCTCGTCGAGTTTCGTTAATCGTTTCCACGTAATTCCATTCGATTTAGAAGTTGGCCAAACTCCAGCCAATTATTTCTCGAGTTATTCGATTATTGCGTATTTGATAATAATAAGCGATTTTTTAAGGTATTTTTAAATATAATTTGTACAAGTTTTAAAAATATGGAATTTATGGAAGAGAAACGAGTCGAGCTTTGTAATACGAATCTCTTTGAATTTTTTTTTTTTTTT
>NW_006263577.1:319956-324980 GCF_000469605.1 Apis dorsata
AAATATTTAAAAGAGCGGAGATTATAGCGAAATCGAAATTTTGAAATGGAAATATTTGGAACAAAATGTTCGAGGTGATAAATAATATTTTTTGTTTTACAGCGATTGATCTTTTCCCGAATCCTGTGTGATTTTTGAAAATAATTCGCCGAAGGGAATTCTCGCTTTGATACATTCAAGCCGGAAACGAACGTTGCACGTTGATGGGATAAATGAATGTTCCGGTTCAGATATTTTTCGCCCGAGTGTAAAAAACATGCGGATGATACGCGGATTTTCAATTATATTTGGATTTAATTGCGTTCTCAATTAAAATCGCAGTAATTCGAAAAGCGTCAAATTGGAAGCACGCTTTGTTAATATAAAATATTTGCGCGTTTATATATGAGAATCATATTTTATACGATTTATCGTGTAATTTGATATTTTTATCGTTATCATCTCTCACGTCGTCGTATAGCTATGCGGATAAAGAGCACGGTTATTAGTAGACAAGAGCAAATACAAAATGTATACATGTAATTTCATCGTTAAAAAACTCTTATAAAAGATCGAGAATTCGGAATAATAAAGTAGCTACATTATTTCCTAAATTGCGTTTACATTACGCTTGTATTACACACTGGAATATGGCTATAATATTTCGCAACTGTTTTGAGCAGCTAATTGATTTTGGGCGCAACACGCTAGTCGGTTAGAAGAGCCATAAAGCAAGTCATAAATTCGAGCAGGCGTCAAATTATAACGCGGCTCAAGTACCGGTTCCTCTCGAGACAAGGACTAGCAGAACTATATATATATATTGCATTCAACTTCCTTGTTAAAGCGTATAACGATACAGCAGGAATGATAGAGTCTTACGTTACTATGTTCAACATGTTCAAAAATAAATGTAATGTATTCGATATCTGAATAATATAACAAGCTTCGAATTTCAATTAATTCAATTATCAATTATTGCGCAACAATAAATTCTATTTCCTTACTAATCTCCTTGCTTCACCCAATTTGTTTTAATAATATTATTATTAATTTTTAATTTTACAATTACCAAGTAAATTGTTCGAATTTCTGTTTAATCAAAAAATTATTTACACTAGATTTAATTATTTATATCATATAAGTGAAAAGAAATAAGTATCTACAATTATTAATTTTAATTAATAAAAGCATACTCGATAATTATAAAAATCAAAAACTTTTAAAATCCATTCAGACAAGTTAGGCAGTTTCCGCACTTAAGTTCGAGATCTCTAACAGCGCCACTCCGCTAAACTTCCGTCATATCAAATCCATTTCCAAACAGTTCTCTTAATAATTACATTCTCCGTTACGAGAAAATGCAATTAGAGACAATTCTCGTCGATTTCCTAACCAAACACTCTCCCTAACCAACAATCTCGAACGATACTTCCACGAACGCATACACCTTTAACGTCCTATCCTTCTATCTCAATTAATCTTCGAAACAACGAGCCGCATATCCAACGACGTAAGAAAAATCGTAGGAACTATGTTTCGAATAAATTTCTCTCTGCAAGTTTCAAATACGAGCAACTTTGCATTCGAAAGATATTCGTTGGTCGAAGAGTCTGTCGAAATAATGGAAATAACGAGGTTATAGCTTGGCAAAGGTGGCGCTGACTGACGAGTCCTAGCCAGAGTTGCCAACCTATTCGATTTATAAGAATTAAAAACAATTGAAAGCGAAATAATCATTCGATGTGCGAAACGAAAGTAATATTTGAAAATATTGAAGTCAAGTCTTGCAATCTTGATTACACTTATCCACATTCGTATGGATGAGTTTAGATTAAAAAACTTCCGAATATGCTTTAATATCTACCAAATAGAAAAGTGTTTTTGTAAAAGTAGAACGACCATGTCGGGTTTAATTCAACAGGATTTTAAAACTTCTCGTACACCGATTTTTCGTTGTGAAACGTTTTGAAGAATATATATAAAAATATATAATTCATTCTCCATTCATCAGAGGATGATCTCCACTCGATCTCCAATTACAATAATTCCCTTTAATAAATTTCCAAAAAATCTTACACGTTTCTTTACACATCCATTTTTATATATTAGACAAAGCAAGAATGAAAGCAAAAAATTTGAAATTTCACTTATATCGAACCTAGAAAATCGACGTTACATCAAACGAAACAGACATTTCTACGATGATCAAACCGGATGCCAATGTCGATCGCCATTGCACGGATAAAGTTGCAACACCGTTTGCTTCCATCGAAACAACGAATCTCTCTCTCTCTCTCTTTCCCCCTCTTCTCTCGATCTATAACCGCTGCATGTATTTCGTCAGGAGGAGAGGGCCGTCGATGTCAGTCAGGATACGAGAGGAGCGTTTCAGCTTGAGATGGCTGGCGGAAAAAATTAGAATACAGCCGGGCGTGTCCGATAATACTTTCCAGCTGGACTACAATGAGCCGATGTAACGCTGGCAAGCGATTGCTACACGGAAACAAGCGTATATATGCCCGTTGTATGATGAATAAAGAAGAGAGAGAGAGAGAGAGAGAGGAACCATTCCCTTCTTTATTTATTTGCCCTCTCTTCGACTAACCTCCGTCCACTTTGCGGAACATCGCGCGTATTCGTGCGCGATTGTACCTCGTGCCGAGATATTCGTGCCGATCGAATGCTGCGGTTCTGCAAACGTGATCCATTCCTTCCTACCTTCGTGGAACGTTGAGAGAAGTTTGAAAATTGATCGTCGATGTCTCTATTGCTAAGAAAGAATGATGGATGGATGAAGGTGTTGAAATTTTAAATTAATTTTAAGCGAATTCTGAAGTTTGATGAAAAAGTATGTGAATGGATATTTAAATGGAATCAAGTGAATTAACACGGTAGATTAATATTAATAAAAAAAAATTATCGAGATATATAGTTTTATTCTCGTGAATAGTAAAATATTTCATTTCATTTTCCACAGTACTCTGCTTTTTTTAATAATCAGGAATCGAGATTATTAGTCTCAAGAGTTCAGCGCCCTATCATTTTCTTACTCTCCTTGCTATTTCCTAGGTCAGGACATTTAAACATTTAAACGAATTATAATTCATAAAGTTGAAGAATCTCGTTTCATTTATCGCCGGCTGTGCTGATTCTGCGGGAAAAGTATCAATTTCCGCCGAAGCATAATTTATATTACGATACTGGACGATATATTTTATTATTAATAGCGAAGAGCCGATTTAAATTGCGGATACTCGATTAATTAACCATTAATATTGATTTCATTCAAGCAGAAGATATAAAATTTCGAATTTATTTCCTTGATAATATTAATGAGTAACGAATAAATAATTATCGTTCAGAGATGTCTGTTACAAAATTAAAAGCATATATATAATGTCGTATGTATCATCTGATCTATTTTTTTTACGAAATAAATTGCAACAATTTTTCTGAAATTTCGAATGGTAAAAAGT
The DNA here is from genome assembly GCF_000469605.1 of Apis dorsata. Classification (NCBI taxonomy): domain Eukaryota; kingdom Metazoa; phylum Arthropoda; class Insecta; order Hymenoptera; family Apidae; genus Apis; species Apis dorsata. Next base: position 323,415 of record NW_006263577.1, read on the forward strand.
ATCTAAAAATTCATTATCGAATCAAGACTCGAATTAATTTTTTTTCTTAACGATTTCAACATTCATGTTCTTTCAAAAACTCATAGAAAACCACAATCGGACTTTCCTTCTCACCAAGAAGAGATCCGCTCCGCAAATATTTGCATTGGACAGCCTCGAGATAAAATCGATTAAGCACTCTATCAGAGAAACACCCATCGACGCGGAAACTAAACTTTTGTTCTAACACTTTGAATAGATCCTTCTTCTCCTTTCTTCTTTCCTATCCTTACAAGTTTTTAACGAGATAGCAGTCCCTGTAAATATCAATTTCCTCCATTTTCCTCTCATCTCCTCGAATTAAAATCAATTGTAACTCGTCCATCGAAATTATCATTTAAATTAAAATCTTGCTTATCAATTATCTTATCAAAAATATTCCCCCATTCAATCCATTCGTCGAGAAAGAATCAATTATGGAAATTTGTTGACAAAATTAATAATCAAAACCACAAACAATATAAAACAGCAATCAATAACATAATCACTTTTCTGCAAATCCATCTTTCTCCATCGAAAATTTATTACATCGAATAATTACTAATCCAAGAAAAAACAATTAACCATTTTCCTATCCTTAAAATTTGTCTTCTCTGGCAACATTTTATTTCATCCTTTCCATGGAAAATTATCGTTTAACGTAACCTCGCTTTCCAACCAAGTCACCTCTTGCAAGGATCGGATACGAGATCAATAATTTTCAACCGACGTGCTATCGACGTTTTTATCTGGCGGGAATAATTCAAACACGCGCGTCGACAACTCCATATACTAAACACGTGCAAACGTCGAACGCGACGATTTGCGAGAAAAATGAACCTTTAACCGGGCCCCCCACCCATCCCTCCCCGTAGTTTTCATTCTCGTTTATCAACGGTGAGCGCGATACGTCGCCACTGTCGTCGCACCCTTATCGTTATTGCGATACAAACACCCCCTCGTTTCGTTTCATTTTCCATTCGATCCTGTTCACAGGACACAGATACACAGGACAAGGCTTCCTGCCTTCCTTTTCGATGGATCAATTGCGTGGACATAAAAGTGAAATCTTGAATTCTTATCGATGGAAAATTGATTCTTATCAATGGGATGGAAAATTTAGAATTGCAGGAATGTGATAAAATTCAAATGCATCTCTGAGAATGATCTCGTTATGTGTTGAGTAAGTTTCCAAGTATTGTTAGATAGAGAATGAAACTGTGTCTTTATAATTTTATTTAAGGGTGTTATTGAAATCGAAAGATATAAAAATATAACATATAGGGAGAAAACAATCGTTGAAAAATAATTTCTTACGATTCTTCATATGAGCAATAAATTTCTCGTGAAAATTATAAATTTACAAATAATTACGAATAATAATAAATTTTAATCCGATCGATGAATATCTAAACATCGTACGATTCTCCACTTACTTAGAGTTTCGCATAAAATTTTTATAAACCGAAGAAACGAATAATCTCTCGAATAGAGATTTGCTTTTGTATTTGCAATCCATTCTTCCAAAAAAAAAAAAAAAAAAACCAC
>NW_006263577.1:325365-329108 GCF_000469605.1 Apis dorsata
CCCACACAGTCAATTAATTTTGAATCGCGGGGCGCATAACCATAAAATTCGGCCGCAAGGATCCCCAAGATCCCGATCCACGGGGATCCATATCCCCGCATTATCGCTTCGTTAGTCGTTGAATGAATCATTAAACGGAATGGCCCGCCCCGGGGGCTACTTTCGATCGATCCGATAAACAAAGCGTTCGCACGCGTTCCTTTGTGTTCCCATTGCGGCGTGATTAAGGCCGGGGCCCTGGTGAAAAGGGCGAAGGAATTTTTCACGCCGCGAAAACGGGCGGCGGGGAGGGGAGAGAACTCGCGCCACTTCTCTCTCTCTCTCTCTCTCTCTATCGTGCTCTCCTCATTCTCGTCGCTGTAGGCGCGTCATCAATAACGTCCTTTCCACTCTCCTTCGCTCGAGGGCGACAAGGAGAGGCGCAGGCTAGTAGCGATGGGTTGCGCGACGAGATTGGCTCTCGATCCAGGTAAAAATAGTTAAAAATCTATGAATGAAGTTAAGTAATCGCTTATTAAAATAAATAACTTCAAATCTCGACAATTATTTGCAAATTATCGTTTCGAATAAATAAATTATTGAAGCAACTTGCTTTAACTAATTTAAATTTTACCCATCGTTGGTCAAGTAGCATTTAAAAGTTTGACTTTGTACATAAGGTTCGAAGAATACATAAGAGATTCATTTAATGAGAAGTATACAAATAGTTTTTTCCTATAATATATCGAATTCGAATTTTCATAAGTAAGAGAAGAAAAGAGAAATTTTTCAAATTCACGTTTCTCACGCTTGACGCCAATGATATATAATATAATTTCGAATGTTCTTTTGAAACTTTCTTTCGAATTTTTTACGAACAAGTATTATAAGAAAAATTGTTCGAAAATCGAAGCTAGGGATAGGTGTCGCGGCCATCGCTACGAGCGAGCGAGCGAGCGAGTAAAGTATGGAGGAGGAAGAGGGGGAAGGGGAGGGGGGAAAAAGAGGGGAAGGTTGGCACAGCGTTGGCAAAGGTTTTTCGAAGGAAGAGAGAAGAGTGGGCTTGATCGCGGCCCATTATCTTCCTAAATTGCCCCGGCGCACCAATATCCGCATAAAGGCCGCGCCAAACGCACCCCTGCGTCTCCTCGTCCAATCTCTTATGTGCCACCCTCCCGTCGAACACATGGATGTCGCGCGCCATTCGAGAACCAGGTTTTCGCACCCTTCGCGTTATTATTATTATTATTATTATTAATGCCGCTCGTGACACGGCATTCACGTGGTACGTCGAGTACTTGAGAGGGCTCGTTTTACAGAGAGCCTCCTCCTGCTTTTACCCTCCTTTCATGGATGTTCTCTGTCTCCTTCTCTCTCGCTCTCGCTCTGGCTCGCTCTTTTTCTCTCTCATTCAGAGCGCATTGCGAGCGTTTTATTAATCCCTTAATATCGCGTAGGAGAGATACGTAAACAACGCGTGTGAGAGAGACGACGTGTGATACGACGATCGAAGATTATTAAATTTTTGTAAATTTTATTAAGACGTTAATTTAATTTGAAATGTATGTTTATGTTTATTTAGAAATTGTAAATAAAAATGTTAAGTTTTACGATTTATTCGATCATTATATTTGGTTATTAGTGATTATTGTTTAAAATAAAATTAGTGTATTTTGACGTGTATTTATAGGTATCGAAAGACATGCGCGATTTGAAACAATTTCGAACGGTCAAACGTGAGTGAAATGGCTCGACGTTATTGTCGTTTATGGCACGCGCTGGTGGAACTTAAATCGGTAAAGCGAGAGGTTAAATGGTAGAGGTGATCCTCGAGTAATTGATAAATGTTTCGTGCATCGTATCACCCCTTTGCCAACTCGAATGGTGACCACGATTTGGATTCATGAATAGCTTTCTTAAGCATGTAATTTTATGATGTGTCGATTAATATAATGTCGGATAGCTTTTTAGGATTTTCTTGTCTCAAATTGGATTGTGGAATTTGACGATAATAATTTTATATTTTAATGTTTTATGTAACTTTACATGTAGAGAGAAAGAAAATTTGTTGAATATTAAACTTTATATCGTGTGATATTTTATATAATTCGAAATCTTATAATCCTTCTTAACTCATGATAAAGTGCTGTGCACATTCGTCGTCTATATATTTTTATTTTTCGCCTTTCTCTTTTTATCGTTAATTTCTTTTACAAACAGAAGTAATTTCGTGATTTCGACGAAAAATTTAACGAAAAATCAAACTCATCTTCGCTTGAATTAATCACTCACGAAATTCCATCCTTACAAAAATTTTAAAAATAATATCCCTATTCCCATGATTGTCAAACTCAGGCCAACACCGAAAATGTTGTTCAATCTAATTAGAAATAAAAAAAATCTAATCATTCGATAATATATTATTCCACGCTTTATAAAATTACACATAAAGAATTTAGGAATCTAAAACTCGATATTTTAAAAAAATCAAGCATAAATAAATATTGTCGCCATTCTAAATCGCATTCAACTTTCGAATTATCACATCAAACAATTGAGTGATGGCAATCGAGAGTCATTCGAGTGCAAAGTATTAAGAACGAAGAGAAGATCATCAAACGAAATCGAATTAAATTTCTTGACTTTAGTTTCTTTCTTAAAGACGAAAATCCGATTGTATCGAAATTGAGAAGAATAAATAACACGCGAATACGGCCGATCTGTCAACAGAGGATATGGTTGTAATTCGTTATTAATAACGAAGAGGAGATTGAGAAACGAAGTCAAATTTCTCGATTTCTTCCTTAAAGACAAAAATCCGTATCGAAATTGGAAAGGGTAAATAACGCGAATACCGATTTGTCAACAGAGGATATGGTTGTAATTCGTTATTAATAACGAAGAGGAGATCGAGAAACGAAGTCAAATTTCTCGATTTCTTCCTTAAAGACAAAAATCCGTATCGAAATTGGAAAGGGTAAATTACACATGAATGCGGCCGATTTGTCAACAGAGGATATGGTTGTAAGCGGCATTCGCGTTGTCGCAGTGGAACGCGTGCGACGGAGCCGATCCAATCTAATGCAAGTAGTTTTTTCCGCTTCGGTGTTCCTCGGCGGGTCACGCGCGGAAGTACGCCATTAACCTGTCGGTGACTTATGGACAGATCGCACATAATAACGCGTTGATACACACAACAGGGGTCGCGTGGTGGTAATAACGGGCGGGAGAAAGGGCCGCGAGCGTGCATTAAAATAGTCTAATCTGGCGTCGATGCACGCACGCACGCCCCGCCACGAGGCCCGGTAATTATTGTATTCCGAGAAGGTCTCTCGCAAAGTGGATAATGACTGGTAAAACGTCATTGCCTCCTCGAACCGCCTCTTAAAACCCGCCGCCTGAGAAAATCGTCTTAACGAGAATATTTCGAGTTTAGGAGGATGGAGGAGGGGAGATATTTTTGTCGAAAGTTGTTCTTCTATGTTATTTTCTATCCGTCTCCGATTTTTTTTTAAACCATTTCCATTGTTCCACCGCTTTATTTTACATTTTACGTCGTAAATATTTAATGGTGTACGGTGATGGAAGCGTGAATTTTATTTACATTGTTTTGTTGTTTTGTTATTGCGGTATTTTTAAAATCGCTCCAACAATTGTCCTTTTCATGAAGCTTTGCAATGAAGCATCTTGGAATTGTCGACGTAAAAATATCTCGTCGCGGCCTATTTCTCGTATGCCTGGCTAAAGAGATTTTTTTTTTTTTT
>NW_006263577.1:329470-331574 GCF_000469605.1 Apis dorsata
AGCAGATTATTTAAAGTTACGTAAAGTTTTTAAAAGTCAGAAATGAAATCTATATTATCTATAGCCATTGTTACAAGCAAAATTAATATTTACCAAATGGATGGAACACGCTTTACAATACAACAATATTGCATATTTCATTATAATATTTGACGCAATTAATTTATCAAATGCCAATCAAACCATTATAACGCAAACACAATTAATATTCGGTAAATTAACAAAACGCATTTTCCATCCGTTCCAAATTTCATTCTACGCGTGTGAATATTTAACACCGCGAGAAATCAATTAATTAAACGAACTATTATTCAAAATAAATAAAATCTAATATTTCATATCCTCGTCACAATTAATATCTGCCAAATTTATATTTCATGCCGGTAACAAATCGATCAAACTGATTAAAATCCCTTTTCTCTCTGCTTACAGGTAAGAATCGTGCAGCTCTCTAGATCGAAATCGATCGATCGATCGGCGCGAAGATAGAACAACTGGGTGAGTCCAAGGATTCCATCCCCTCTGATCCCATTTATTTACCCACTTTTATAATATTCGCAAAAGTTGTGCGTTGGATAACCGGAGAAAGGGGTGGAATTCAATTCTTCTTTGCGAAAGTTGCGTCAAATTCATCTCGAAATTTGTTTCTGATAGATGGTTACGCGCTGTCCAACGTGTATTTCGTTTCCCATATTCGATTGAAATTCATGAGCCTCCGCTATATCATCCACGTGTTAGGCGCGGTAATATCTTTCTGCTTAAATGATATATATTCCCTTATGGCGATCGTGAACGTGGTTCTCACGCTTTTGCTTGATTCGAACGTTAACTTTGATTTAATGTTGCACCCTTCTGCGATATTGACACTCGAATAAATGATATCTTGATTTTTTATGATAAATTTGGATGGAATATATTTTAGAAATTATTAATGATCCTTGCCCCCCAATTTTTATATTATAATAAGATCTAACAAATTATATTTCATTAACATTTATACCATCGAGCAAAAATTTTTTACTCTTTCTTTTACTAAGACACCAAATTTAATAAGGATTCGTTCACGTAACCAATTTTTTACTTTTACTCTTTCTTTTACTAAGACACGAAATTTAATAAGGATTCGTTCACTTAACTGATACTAATAGATCAAATATATTCTTGGATAAATAATATCTTGATACAAGGATTTTTAATGATGAATTTGGATTGAACATTGAAGAGAAATGATCCTTGTCTTATTTTTATTACAAAATCTGAAAAATTATATTCCATTAACATTTATACCACTGAGCAAAATTTTTTTACTTTTACTCTTTCTTTTATTAAGACACAAAATTTAATAAGAATTCGTTAACCAATGGATCAAATATATTTCTTGGATAAATAATATAAATAATATTGATGCAAGGATTTTTAATGATGAATTTGGATTAAACATCGAGGAGAAATGATCAATTTTCACCACAAGATCTAAAAAATTAAATTCTTTTACTAAAACACAAAATTTAGCATTCACACCAATTTCGCAACTCCTCATCACGCAACACAGTTCATCCCCCAATTTATTATTACCCCAGTCTATCATTTCTCGCCTCTTCACTACGTATAATAATCCATTATGAAAGCAAATTTATATGTTAATCATGGACGATATCCATTACGCGTTACTATTTTTAATTCCGTCGCATCCACGCGCAATACGCTCCATATTAATTACACTTCCCCTGGTGAAAATCGCGATATGAGTAATTTCCAAGCACGAATGAATATACTCTAAGACCATAGATGATCCATTCCACCCCTTTCAACCATCCATCGAAGACGAACGATCCTCGTTCCGATCGTCGTTATCCCCGTAGGATATGTCGGTTACGATCCGCTTTCCATCCGTCTCTGGACGCGCCGTGCTCCACTTCTCGTTGAAATTGCGACGGCGCGTGATGGCGGCGCGATCCATCGGGGCGACTAAAACGATAATTAAGGTAAAAAACGGGACGGTTTACCGGGTGCCGAGGCTGAACAGCGAGTTGGAGCTGATTACTATGGTTAGTTGGGCATCGGTTTTCATGGGGTGGGAGGGAGGGAAGAATAGGTCCGTAAA
>NW_006263577.1:332067-334976 GCF_000469605.1 Apis dorsata
GTGAAACAACCGGCTCGGCTCTGTGCGCCGCGCGGGTCGAAGTGAAAAACGTAAGAGGGAGGGAGGACCGTTTCGAGAAACTACTTTGTTTAAGAGCCTGTACTTTTCCATGGTCACGCGAAACCCTTTAAACCGAGGCTTTCTCTGGAATGGAGTTTGAAATTGGTCTACAGAGTGTTTCGAGATTATCGGCTTGTTTTTGCTCGGAGTTCGAGTTTGTGAAAGAGGAGCGAAATTTTTGCGGACTTTCGTGTCGAAAGGTCTTGGCAAAGTTGTTATAAATAAACGGAGGGATTTCTTTTGATTCGATATTATTTATTGCGAAAGTAATGGCGAGGGTAAATGTAATCGGTGGTTTTATTAAAATTATCGAAATCTTATGAAAAAGATGCATTTGTATTGTATTCTGTTATAGTTTTGAAACACCCGATGTGTGGAAAGATTTGCATACTCGAAGAAAGAATCGCGCGTGACTAATAAGTTGATTGCTCTGGAAATTAGATTGTTCCGATAAATTTTCATTAATATTTATTAAGAAATAATATCCTGCAGGTATTATATTATATTATAGTTTATTTTGGTTTTGATATTTTTAAATTTTAAAAAGAGGGGAATTTGTGAAAAGTTAAACTTGGTTTCGTTTAATCTTCTGAATTTTTAGAAGCCTCGAAAATATCCTGTTGGGTAGTTGAGATTCTATTCGCGCCGCTCTTTCAGCTCGGAAAGTTATGAAATTTCTGCTCTTACGTGTAATCCTTCGTTAATTGTAAGCAGAAAACGGTAAAGGTGCACAAGTTACGTGTATAGAACTAAGTTATAGTGCAGCGAATAATTAATAGGCAAGTAAAGTAACTTTATTGCCCCGTGTGATGTTACAACCTGCCTAACGATTTACTACTTATAACAGGATGAATATAAAATCAGACTGTTAGAATGTTAGCTTCTAGATGATGTACAACGCGTGTTGCTATTTTCCAGGTAATAATTTTCCATTAATTTTTCAACCCAAATGAATCTGAAATGAACGTAAATGAACAATGAATATCTGAACACTCGTTCGGATGGACTAATTATCTCGCAATAAAAATTATTTATTTTTTGTTCAATCACTATCAAAGTGTTGTTAAATTATCACAAAAGATCCTTTTCCATTCTCTTTGAAATTAACTAAAATTATACATACATATATGAATACTTATGAACCGGTAGACAATCAAATTTTTATGCAAGTATTCCATGTTACACGAAGTTGCACGAATTGTAGTTCCATCGCAGCGCGAGCAGAGGGCGCAGGTGTCCTCGACGCCATATTCGAGGATCGTCGAGCGTCTGAACAACGTTTGGAAGTTAGAATTTCGCGGGGAGGTATTACGTGTACGTAAGAAAAGAAGAAGCAAAAGTACGAGGCAATAAACGGCAAGATAAAGAAAGTTGAAGAAAGAAAAGTGTAGACAGCAAAGTATTGGGGCAAAGGGGAGGATGTTTGAGTAAGAAAAGGAGATTGGTTAAAAAGAAAAGAGAAAAAGAAAAAACAAGAAAGAGAGAAGAACGAAATGGGAAAAAGTAGAAGTTGAAGAAGGAAAGGAAGGAAAAGAGGGATTTCAAGTGGACTTTCGAGAGAGTGGGATAGAGATAGGAAAAGAAGAAAGGAAAGGAGGAAGAGGAATAGAGAGGCAAACATTTTCGTCGACAACTATCGGTGTCTCGAAAGCCTGCAGGCACTTGGGAAATATGCGCTGTGATCGGACCGTGTATTGTGTATCAGCGTAAGAATCGCACGGCAGAGATATCGAATCGATTCTCGTCGAAAACAAATCACGCTCTTCCCAACGTTTCTTCCTTGCTCCGAGGAATATTCTCCCGGAGAAAAGAATTGATTTCACTTCGGTTTGAATCGCGATAAACGATGCAACGAAGAATATTTTATCCTTGAAATAAATTTGAAAGGAAAAGGCAAACGATCGGATTGTTGATTACTGTGTAACATTGGATAATAATAATAATAATAATAATAATAATAATAATTTTAGATAACGTTTAATACAAATTTTTTAATATATTATTTTTAATACTTTTTTAAATAAATTGTTTGAATTTATATAATATTGTATAATAATAATAATAGATTAATTTTGGATAATTATTTAATACAAACTCTTTCATATATATTATTTTTAACAGATTTTTAAAGGACTCTAATTGTTTAAGTTTATTCACCTCTCGATTAATATTATAAGAATGAATTTCTTACAATCTCACATCATTGTAAGAAGTTTGTAATGTAATTGTTTCTTAGTGAGAAGAAGAAGAAGAAAGGAAGATTAGATATGTGTAAGCACGTCGCAGATTCATTAAGAGAACCTTAAGTAAGCCGGATTAAAAATAAACTCCCCTCCCTCCTTCCCAAAGAATAAGAAGAACAAGAAGATTACAGGCCGAGTAACGAGTGACGTGTAATTAGTTCTCTTCGACGAATTCCTCGATCGATAATCCTCGTTAACACGCACGATAACTGTTATTAATTTCCTGTTGCCTCGGTTGACCGATACAACCAACCAAGAATCTTAAACTTTTCACGTAGGAAACGAGTAAGTAGTCGGCTCCCTGCCCCATAAAGGATGGGGGATTATACGTGTTTGATATGAAACGAAATGGTGGCTATAAAGAAACTAGCCACCATTAAACCACGCGTATCCGACAGCATTTTCGTGCCCAATTTCCTGTACTCGAGAACCACTTTTTTCCCCGGACCGCGAAACCGACATTGCGAAAAATATGCGGAGGCCGTTCGAGGCTCTAAAAAATAGCTTTGGAGGACCTGGCTCTGCGCGATATTGATATCGTAGCCTGGTATGCGGATACTTTTTCAGCTCTCAGTTTATACATGACAAAGTAAAAAAAAAAAAAAA
>NW_006263577.1:335263-337941 GCF_000469605.1 Apis dorsata
AATTACCTTAATCTAATAAATCTGATCTTCAGTTTCAAGAATCGTCTTAAATAATATATAGTATAGATCGGTACAAGTTTTCGATATGCATCTAGTTTTTAAAATTTTTTTCTCCAACGTTATAAACTTCGACTGTATTATCTTCTTCGAAAACAATGTCGTCACTAAAACGGACGCTCCACCAGTTTAAAATGGCGGTTTTCCATTGGAATATAGGGGCTATGTTCGTTGAAGTTTCTTTTTACGCGCGGCAACCCACTTATTATTATTATTATTATTATTATTATTATTATTATTATTATCATCAGAGTGATAGCAAGTTTCGAAAAGTCGTAATCCATACGACGTTGGGCGTATTTCATTCGTCATGGCCCGTTATGTACCTTAACGATCCTATAAATGGACCAAACAGCGAGACCGCGGAAGCGGAACACTTCTAACGAGTTTCATTGAAATTCACGAGAATCGTGGCTGACCCCTACCCGACACGAACTTTCGAATGAAATTACTTTGGACGCGCGATGAATCGCGAGCAGCGCGGGCGAAAGGATGGCGAGGGGCGAGGAAGGCAATCCGTTATCGATTTCTCTCGCGAGAGAAGTCGAGAAATCCATCCGGGCGGTGGAAATTCATCGATCATCGTCCACCGATGACGCGGTGACAATCGGCGCCAATCGAGGCGTCTCTCTCTCTCTCTCTCTCTCTAGGGGTTGCAAGAAAGTGTGCCTAATGAAAACCAACATGGCGAACGATGGGGATCGCTTGGTAACAGGAAGTGAATTCGAGTTGTGCGCGCGAATACAACATTTGAATAAATAACGCGGATAAGGATATATGTTTTTGAATAGATTTTTGAATCGAGATTTCTTACGTTCTTTTTTAAGATTTCATTTTTAAAGCGAAAAGTTTTTTGAAGCTTTAAAAAATTTTCTTTGGCGAGATTTTACGAAGTTGAAATTCCTTTAAGATTGTTTTATCTATTAAGGATTAAAATAATTTTGGTATTTAATTAGGCTAGTATTTTATGGTCTTAGTATGGTAAATGGGGGGAACGAAGATAGAAATCGTATTCGAAAGCCGCTCCCAGATCTAAAAGCATCTTGCTCTCCAAGTTTTATGAATGTGTATGATGATACCGCATTCCACGTTTTAAAACGCGGATATAAATCCATATAAATCCATTTCTTAGAAACGATAAATAATCAAATATTTCTTATACTTTTATCGAAAGTATCTCGCGTATCGTATGTAACCACCAAACGCATAAATTATAGACGATCCGTATTGATAAATACGGATATTAAAGGATATACATATTGCTTCTGCAACTTTGTTCCGCCACATAATCTGAACGGAAACTCGTTATGATAACACGCGTAAAATGTGTGTTACGCGATGATAACGCCACGAGGGGAAGGGGAGTCGCTCTTTTCTTTGAAAAATGAATTGCACCCGGCTACTCTTCGTAGAAATCTTTAGGTCTCGTTCCCATGTGCGCAATGCACCATGTAAAATACATATAGCGTATGAATGCTCCTCATCCTGTCTTCCAGTTGCACGTACGAGATTTTGATCCAGAATAACGTGCATTCCATTCTCGCTGCGTCCCAACGTTGTACGCTACACTTGTAGAAACATGCCTTAAAGGTACATTTTTCGCAGGCTTAGACCGCATTCTTACACGTACGATTTCAACGAACCGTTACCCTGTTTTCTAACTGCATGCACGTAAGAATATAATTTTGACACAGAACAAGAGTCTAACTTTGCACGAATATGTGTACGGAAACACGCCTTAAGGAGAACGTTACTTTTTTTTTTTCTTTTACCATTCAGAATTCCGTTACTCTAAAATTTACATAATATCAATCCTGAATTATAATAAACAAGAAATGTTTCGGCATCATTCGTCTCCTCGTATAATACGAAGACAGAAAAATCCTAACCTCAAATTCGCTCTTATAAATGAAACTTAATCAAAAATTAACGAATAATAACGAATAATAATAATAATAATAATAAAAGTTTATTTGCAAATAAACTTCGACGTATAGCACAAACATAGAAAAATCCTAACCTCGAATTCACTTTTACGAAGCAAGAAATAAAATGATTTGATGACAAACAATATCGAACAAAATCATAATTTGTTACATTATTATACATTATTATTCCGTTAAAAATTAAAACCTTTCAAAATATTGGATTTCATTTATAGGTGATAAACATTATTGGAATGAAAGTTTGGCTTGTTTTTAAATCGCGTGTCGGTGTAGTTTTGACCGAAGGTTCAACGATGCTTTCACAGCTCGACGTTCCCTCATGATATAACGCGATAATCGCATCATGCTCAACACACAATGCTGGATTAGTTGCCGATTCTGTACGCGGCGTAAGGGGGTTATTCGAAACGGTTGCACGAGCAAATTGATGCGTGATCGTCGCATTGTTCCCGAGCTTGGTCCTCGGAGACAGATACGTCGCAATTTCGTGCCGTTGCAGTCGGATGCACGATGAACCTTTCCGCAGGAATTGACATTTGCTGCTCCGTTTGAAAGACGATGTTGGACAACCGATGATATTTCACCCGTCAAAGATCTTCAATTGGACGATATATGAGGTTAATTTCGAATATCAGTCATTGTCTATTTTATCTATATATATATATATATATATAT
>NW_006263577.1:338307-340557 GCF_000469605.1 Apis dorsata
TATAAAGAAAATGGAAGTTAGATTAGATGACAGATATTGCATACAAGATTGTAGGTTAGGTTATGTTGATCTGGTTTAAATCTCAAATTTTATCGTTTGTACAATTTACTTATGAATGAAATATCTTTTATATCTCAAAAATACATACTTAATTCTTGACAAATCATAAAGTAAAGTATTCTTAATATCAAGTGCTATTTCTTTTTCCAATTGTTTTCACACACGCGTCCCTTTTTATTTCGTAAAACTAAGCGTCATATCGTATTTCAATCGTCTCGAATCCTCCTCTGAAAGAAGAGAATCTTCCAATTGCACGGGAGCCAGCAAGAAACATCCTTGGAATGGATGTCTTACGAACACGTCGTAAAACACAAGTAATTCGCAAAGAGCAATTAGCACAATCAGTCGACTTAATCAGAGATTAAACAGAAGGAAATGGCGCGATGCATGCCGAGAGAGGCGACGCCTAGCGTCGAGAAACGTTCGATTCGACTTGGCTCGTTGATTGGCCATGGAATGAAATTTACGAGATATAACACGCGAGAAGAGCATCGAGCATCGAATCTTCGAGAGCGACATCTATTCGTTTCTGAACGGCGACGACGATGAGTCGACGATGTCAATGATCGAGAAGCGCGAGAAAGAGAGAGATGGACATCGTGTAATGTATTAATGGGATGCGGCGGCAGAGTTACCCAAGTAAGTGTCATTAATCTTTCGCCTAGCGCAAGTAAAGTGTCACGAGTCTGTACAGGTTAGGGCGCGCCGGCTGCATCGACCGGAAGCCGAGACAGACCGACAAAAGTAGTCTCTATCCACTTCCTTTGGATTGAAACTTTTTGCGGATAATTAATGACGGCGCATGAAACAACGCCGCATGCAAAGTTAAGTGCGTATTAAACGTGATGGCGCCACGAGTTCCTCCGGCATGACGTTGCAAAGTGAGTATGGAGCTGACTAAGGAAATGAGCTTTTTGCGGGAATGGGAAGATTTTAAGTCTTGCGACGGAGGAGAAATGGTTATGTACGTGTTGCTTATAGCGATCTGTGACTTGTGCTTAAATATATTTTGATAATTTTGCTAGAAATATTTATTAGTAATTCAGAGAATAAAAATTGGAAAATTCGATATATTCTGTTATAGAAATTGAAGTTTCTCGTGAAACATAAATTATAGTAATAATTTTAATAAAATTCTTCATATTTGTACAACGATCACTACTTCAATATATCATGTACATAAAAACGGCACTTAAATTTTTATACCTAGGTCCAAATAAGCTTCAAGAGATCCCTCTTGAAAAACTCTACAACTTGACGCATAAAATTCTCAAGAATAGTTTCCGCAGCTGGACGTCGATCGTTCGAAATTTTCACTCGTAAAATATAAACGCATCGAACGTGAATAGAGAAATCGAACCAGCTAGAAGTGACGCTATCGAGGAAACTTATGAAACGACAAATAAGAATGACGTTGGACGGTAACGTGCCCGAAGAGATTCTCGATAAAATTAACATCGGCTAGACGACACACACTCGATGTTATTAGGTCGATGCATTTACAATCAGATTCGATACGGTTATCTTTCATTCTTCGAGCTGTGATAGCTCGGATTGATACCGAGGTGAAAGTATGCCGCCATCTGTGGCTTTATTCCTCGAAACAAGTCTGTGGGTTAAATACGAGCACGATCCTGGCGAACTTTCGCCATTTCCTCGATCCTTCGAGATTTAATAAAAGCGGTTAGTTGCCCTGCTCTGTCGCGATCGCTTCATGAACTCGCCTTTTTACTGCTCCTCTGTAAGGATTTTTATGTCACGATTATATAATTTTTTCAGATACACGACAAAACTCGATTCACTTTACATCGAAATTTAATATGCGCTTTCAATTAAGATTTATGATCGATTTTAGAAAAGGAAATAGCAATATGAAACTGAAAAAGTTTACCGTAATAAAATTTATCGGCAAAACCGTGCATTAATCTCATTATTTTCTTCATTAGAAAATAATTTTGCGAAAAAATTTTCAAAACTGTCCTTACTCTCGATATTACTAATAGAAATGCCTTCTTTTCCATATTTTTTTTTCTATTTTTAATGAATTAGATTGAATAGGAAATTCCAACACAAAGGATCTCTCACAAAAATACATAATCACGTCACAATCATTTTCCACATCATTCCAAATTATATATTCAAATCCAACAATTCTTATATCTTTGGTGAATTAGATTCGATTGAATAGGA
>NW_006263578.1:0-1333 GCF_000469605.1 Apis dorsata
AAATCTTCAAAACTTGTCGAAATTCATTTTTCGTAGCAGAAATTCACGTTTCTGAGGGAGGTAGTGCTAAATATCGTATCTCTGTACGTTTCCAATGTTGAAAACGCCGTAATTCCGTTTTTCGAGTCGAAGTGATGGAATTTTGTTCAATATCGATTTTTCACATCAGAATTGGACGAAAATCAACAATTTGTGTAGTATTTCACGTTTCTGAGCGAGATAGTGCTAGATAACGTACCTCTGAACGATTTCGATGTGGATTTCGTTGTAATTCTGTTTTTCCTGTTGAAATGTGATATTTTCGTGCAATATCGATTTTTCATAACGCAAATCATCGAAACCTAAGTATCAGAATAAAAACGGCATTCTCAACTATATTTCAATACACTGATCGACGAAATTCGGATTTTCGTGCGGGAAAGATTCATGACTTATCAAAATCAATATTTCGTTCAGAATTTCACGTTTCTAAGTGAGATAGTGCTAGATAACGTAACTCTGAACGATTTCGTTGTAGATTTCGTCACAATTCTGTTTTTCCTGACGAAAGGGTGCATTTTCGTGTATAATCGAATTTTCACAGCGGAAATCATCGATACTCGAATATCAGAATAGAAACGTCTCTCTCAACAATATGTCAATGCAGAGAAATCGGCGAAACTAAGATTTTCGTACCGAAAACCTATCTAACTTATCGAAATCAATTTTTTGTTGCAGAATTTGTCGCAACTGAGCGAGTTAATGCTGGATAACGTATTTCTGAACTTTTTCGATGCAGAATTCTCTGTAAGAGTGTTTTATGAGTCGAAAAGGTACAATTTTCATCAAATTAAATTTTTATGTCAAGATTTGTCATAGCAATGCGAATTGGTTAATATCTGTTCATTTTCGATGTCAAATTCGTCGTAAGAGCAATTTTCTTGTCGAATAGTTTTAATATCATATTCGAATTTCCGTGACTTCATTGTTTACGTTCCAGCTAGAAATCTAACTAGAACGTAAGAGAACGTATAGAATTTCATAGCCCATAGCCTTTAACGTGGATTTTTCTGATCAAATTTTAAAGTTGTTATTAACCTCATTTTTTTGTTTTATAGTTCGATGCATTTCGAGTAGCTTCTTTAATGTTATGTCTGAAAACACAACTCTGAATGATTTTCAATTATTGGTTTGCCGTAACAATGATTTTCCTGTCGAAAGGCTTACTGTTTTGATGAATATATTTTTTTTCAAGGCAGAATTTGATTTAACGTGTGTTTATCCTCGAAATCGTCTTGAAATATAAATTCCGTATTCTATAATAAAAAAAATAATTTCATATTATTATACTCGC